>NW_027141432.1:1634013-1944518 GCF_036365525.1 Heterodontus francisci
ATAGTAATTGACTGAAACAGGACATTGATAGTTTAGCAGAATGGACAGACTGTCAGGATGATAGTAATTGACTGAAACAGGACATTGATAGTTTAGCAGAATGGACAGACTGTCAGGAAGATAGTAAATGACTGAAACAGGACATGGATAGTTTAGCAGAATGGACAGAGAGTCAGGATGATAATAATTGACTGAAACAGGACATAGATAATTAGAATGGACAGAGGATCAGGCTGATAGCAATTGACTGAAACAGGACATTGATAATTTAGCAGAATGGACAGACAGTCAGGATGATAGTAATTGACTGAAACAGGACATTGATAGTTCAGCAGAATGGATAGACAGTCAGGATGATAGTAATTGACTGAAACAGGACATTGATAGTTTAGCAGAATGGACAGACAGTCTGGATGATAGTAATTGACTGAAACAGGACATTAATAATTGAGCAGAATGGACAGACAGTCAGGATGATAGTAATTGACTGAAACAGGACATTGATAGTTTAGCAGAATGGACAGACAGTCAGGATGATAGTAATTGACTGAAACAGGACATGGATAATTTAGCAGAATGGACAGACAGTCAGGATGATAGTAATTGACTGAAACTGGACTTAGGATAGTTTAGCAGCATGGATAGACAGTCAGGATGATAGTAATTGACTGAAACAGGACATTGATAAATTAGCAGAATGGACAGACAGTCAGGATGATAGTAATTGACTGAAACAGGACATTGATAGTTTCGCAGAATGGACAGACAGTCAGGATGATAGTAATTGACTGAAACAGGACATGGATAATTTAGCAGAATGGACAGACAGTCAGGATGATAGTAATTGACTGAAACTGGACTTAGGATAGTTTAGCAGCATGGATAGACAGTCAGGATGATAGTAATTGACTGAAACAGGACATTGATAGTTTAGCAGAATGGACAGACAGTCAAGATGATAGTAATTGACTGAAACAGGACATGGATAGTTTAGCAGAATGGACAGAGAGTCAGGATGATAGTAATTGACTGAAACAGGACATGGATAATTTAGCAGAATGGACAGACAGTCAGGATGATAGTAATTGTCTGAAACAGGACATTGATAGTTTAGCAGAATTGACAGACAGTCAGGATGATAGTAATTGACTGAAACAGGACATTGATAGTTTAGCAGAATGGACAGACAGTCAGGATGATAGTAAATGACTGAAACAGGACATTGATAGTTTAGCAGAATGGACAGACAGTCAGGATGATAATAAATGACTGAAACAGGACATGGATAATTTAGCAGAATGGACAGACAGTCAGGATGATAGTAATTGACTGAAACAGAACATGGATAATTCAGCAGAATGGACAGACAGTCAGGATGATAGTAATTGACTGAAACAGGACATGGATAGTTTAGCAGAATGGATAGACAGTCAGGATGATAGTAATTGACTGAAACAGGACTTGGATAGTTTAGCAGAATGGACAGACAGTCAGGATGATAGTAATTGACTGAAACAGAACATGGATAATTCAGCAGAATGGACAGACAGTCAGGATGATAGTAATTGACTGAAACAGGACATGGATAGTTTAGCAGAATGGATAGACAGTCAGGATGATAGTAATTGACTGAAACAGGACATTGATAGTTTAGCAGAATGGACAGACAGTCAGGATGATAGTAATTGACTGAAACAGGACATTGATAGTTTAGCAGAATGGACAGACAGTCAGGATGATAGTAATTGACTGAAACAGGACATTGATAGTTTAGCAGCATGGATAGACAGTCAGGATGACAGTAATTGACTGAAACAGGACATTGATAGTTTAGCAGAATGGATAGACAGTCAGGATGATAGTAATTGACTGAAACAGGACGTTGATAGTTTAGCAGAATAGACAGACAGTCAGGATGATAGTAATTGACTGAAACAGGACATTGTTAGTTTAGCAGAATGGACAGACAGTCAAGATGATAGTAATTGACTGAAACAGGACATGGATAAGTTAGCAGAATGGATAGACAGTCAGGATGATAGTAATTGACTGAAACAGGACATGGATAATTTAGCAGAATGGATAGACAGTCAGGATGATAGTAAATGACTGAAACAGGACTTGGATAGTTTAGCAGCATGAATAGTAAGTCAGGATGATAGTAATTGACTGAAACAGGACATTGACAGGTTAGCAGAATGGACAGACAGTCAGGTTGATAGTAAATGACTGAAACAGGACATTGATAGGTTAGCAGATTAGACAGAGAGTCAGGATGATAGTAATTGACTGAAACAGGACATTGATAGGTTGGCAGATTAGACAGAGAGTCAGGATGATAGTAATTGACTGAAACAGGACATTGATAATTTAGCAGAATGGATAGACAGTCAGGATGATAGTAATTGACTGAAACAGGACATTGATAGGTTAGCAGATTAGAAAGAGAGTCAGGATGATAGTAATTGACTGAAACAGGACATTGATAATTTAGCAGAATGGACAGACAGTCAGGATGATAGTAATTGACTGAAACAGGACATTGATATTTCAGCAGAATGGACAGACAGTCTGGATGATAGTAATTGACTGAAACAGGACATGGATAGTTTAGCAGAATGGACAGACAGTCAGAATGATAGTAATTGACTGAAACAGGACATGAATAGTTTAGCAGAATGGACAGACAGTCAGGATGATAGTAATTGACTGAAACAGGACATGGATAGTTTAGCAGAATGGACAGACAGTCAGGATGATAGTAATTGACTGAAACAGGACATGGATAGTTTAGCAAAATGGACAGACAGTCAGGATGATAGTAATAGTCTGAAACAGGACATTGATAGTTTAGCAGAATGGACAGACAGTCAGGATGATAGTAATTGACTGAAACAGGACATGGATAGTTTAGCAGAATGGATAGACAGTCAGGATGATAGTAATTGACTGAAACAGGACATTGATAGTTTAGCAGAATGGACAGACTGTCAGGATGATAGTAATTGACTGAAACAGGACATTGATAGTTTAGCAGAATGGACAGACTGTCAGGAAGATAGTAAATGACTGAAACAGGACATGGATAGTTTAGCAGAATGGACAGAGAGTCAGGATGATAATAATTGACTGAAACAGGACATAGATAATTAGAATGGACAGAGGATCAGGCTGATAGCAATTGACTGAAACAGGACATTGATAATTTAGCAGAATGGACAGACAGTCAGGATGATAGTAATTGACTGAAACAGGACATTGATAGTTCAGCAGAATGGATAGACAGTCAGGATGATAGTAATTGACTGAAACAGGACATTGATAGTTTAGCAGAATGGACAGACAGTCAGGATGATAGTAATTGACTGAAACAGGACATTGATAGTTTAGCAGAATGGACAGACAGTCAGGATGATAGTAATTGACTGAAACAGGACATGGATAGTTTAGCAGAATGGATAGACAGTCAGGATGATAGTAATTGTCTGAAACAGGACATTGATAGTTTAGCAGAATGGACAGACTGTCAGGATGATAGTAATTGACTGAAACAGGACATGGATAGTTTAGCAGAAAAGGAAGACAGTCAGGATGATAGTAATTGACTGAAACAGGGCATTGATAGTTTAGCAGAAAAGGAAGACAGTCAGGATGATAGTAATTGACTGAAGCAGGACATGGGTAGTATAGCAGAATGGATAGACAGTCAGGATGATAGTAATTGACTGAAACAGGACATTGATAATTTAGCAGAATGGACAGACAGTCAGGATGATAGTAATTGACTGAAGCAGGACATGGGTAGTATAGCAGAATGGACAGACAGTCAGGATGATAGTAATTGACAGAAACAGGACATTGATAATTTAGCAGAATGGACAGACAGTCAGGATGATAGTAATTGACTGAAACAGGACATTGATAATTTAGCAGAATGGACAGACAGTCAGGATGATAGTAATTGACTGAAACAGGACATTAATAGACTAGCAGAATGGATAGACAGTCAGGATGATAGTAATTGACTGAAACAGGACATTGATAGTTTAGCAGAATGGACAGACAGTCTGGATGATATTAATTGACTGAAACAGGACATTGATAGTTTAGCAGAATGGACAGACAGTCTGGATGATAGTAATTGACTGAAACAGGACATTAATAATTGAGCAGAATGGACAGACAGTCAGGATGATAGTAATTGACTGAAACAGGACATTGATAGTTTAGCAGAATGGACAGACAGTCAGGATGATAGTAATTGACTGAAACAGGACATGGATAATTTAGCAGAATGGACAGACAGTCAGGATGATAGTAATTGACTGAAACTGGACTTAGGATAGTTTAGCAGCATGGATAGACAGTCAGGATGATAGTAATTGACTGAAACAGGACATTGATAAATTAGCAGAATGGACAGACAGTCAGGATGATAGTAATTGACTGAAACAGGACATTGATAGTTTCGCAGAATGGACAGACAGTCAGGATGATAGTAATTGACTGAAACAGGACATGGATAATTTAGCAGAATGGACAGACAGTCAGGATGATAGTAATTGACTGAAACTGGACTTAGGATAGTTTAGCAGCATGGATAGACAGTCAGGATGATAGTAATTGACTGAAACAGGACATTGATAGTTTAGCAGAATGGACAGACAGTCAAGATGATAGTAATTGACTGAAACAGGACATGGATAGTTTAGCAGAATGGACAGAGAGTCAGGATGATAGTAATTGTCTGAAACAGGACATTGATAGTTTAGCAGAATTGACAGACAGTCAGGATGATAGTAATTGACTGAAACAGGACATTGATAGTTTAGCAGAATGGACAGACAGTCAGGATGGTAGTAAATGACTGAAACAGGACATTGATAGTTTAGCAGAATGGACAGACAGTCAGGATGATAATAAATGACTGAAACAGGACATGGATAATTTAGCAGAATGGACAGACAGTCAGGATGATAGTACATGACTGAAACAGGACTTGGATAGTTTAGCAGAATGGACAGACAGTCAGGATGATAGTAAATGACTGAAACAGGACATGGATAATTTAGCAGAATGGACAGACAGTCAGGATGATAGTAAATGACTGAAACAGGACTTGGATAGTTTAGCAGCATGAATAGACAGTCAGGATGATAGTAATTGACTGAAACAGGACATTGACAGGTTAGCAGAATGGACAGACAGTCAGGTTGATAGTAAATGACTGACACAGGACATTGATAGGTTAGCAGATTAGACAGAGAGTCAGGATGATAGTAATTGACTGAAACAGGACATTGATAATTTAGCAGAATGGACAGCGAGTCAGGATGATAGTAATTGACTGAAACAGGACATTGATAGTTTAGCAGAATGGACAGACAGTCAGGATGATAGTCATTGACTGAAACAGGACATGGATAGTTTAGCAGAATGGACAGACAGTCAGGATGATAGTAATTGACTGAAACAGGACATTGATAGATTAGCAGAATGGACAGACAGTCAGGATGATAGTAATTGACTGAAACAGGACATTGATAGTTTAGCAGAATGGACAGACAGTCAGGATGACAGTATTTGACTGAAACAGGACATGGTTAGTTTAGCAGAATGGACAGACAGTCAGAATGATAGTTATTGTCTGAAATAGGACATTGATAGTTTAGCAGAATGGACAGACAGTCAAGATGATAGTAATTGACTGAAACAGGACATGGATAGTTTAGCAGAATGGACAGAGTGTCAGAATGATAGTAATTGACTGAAACAGGACATTGATAGTTTGGCAGAATGGACAGACAGTCAGGATGATAGTAATTGACTGAAACAGGACATTGATAGTTTAGCAGAATGGACAGACAGTCAGGATGATAGTAATTGACTGAAACAGGACATGGATTGTTTAGCAGAATGGACAGACAGTCAGGATGATAGTAATTGACTGAAACAGGACATTGATAGTTTAGCAGAATGGACAGACAGTCAGGATGATAGTTATTGTCTGAAACAGGACATGGATAATTTAGCAGAATGGACAGACAGTCAGGATGATAGTAATTGACTGAAACAGGACATGGATAAGTTAGCAGAATGGATAGACAGTCAGGATGATAGTAATTGACTGAAACAGGACATGGATAATTTAGCAGAATGGATAGACAGTCAGGATGATAGTAAATGACTGAAACAGGACTTGGATAGTTTAGCAGCATGAATAGTAAGTCAGGATGATAGTAATTGACTGAAACAGGACATTGACAGGTTAGCAGAATGGACAGACAGTCAGGTTGATAGTAAATGACTGAAACAGGACATTGATAGGTTAGCAGATTAGACAGAGAGTCAGGATGATAGTAATTGACTGAAACAGGACATTGATAGGTTAGCAGATTAGACAGAGAGTCAGGATGATATTAATTGACTGAAACAGGACATTGATAATTTAGCAGAATGGATAGACAGTCAGGATGATAGTAATTGACTGAAACAGGACATTGATAGGTTAGCAGATTAGAAAGAGAGTCAGGATGATAGTAATTGACTGAAACAGGACATTGATAATTTAGCAGAATGGACAGACAGTCAGGATGATAGTAATTGACTGAAACAGGACATTGATATTTCAGCAGAATGGACAGACAGTCTGGATGATAGTAATTGACTGAAACAGGACATGGATAGTTTAGCAGAATGGACAGACAGTCAGAATGATAGTAATTGACTGAAACAGGACATGAATAGTTTAGCAGAATGGACAGACAGTCAGGATGATAGTAATTGACTGAAACAGGACATGGATAGTTTAGCAGAATGGACAGACAGTCAGGATGATAGTAATTGACTGAAACAGGACATGGATAGTTTAGCAAAATGGACAGACAGTCAGGATGATAGTAATAGTCTGAAACAGGACATTGATAGTTTAGCAGAATGGACAGACAGTCAGGATGATAGTAATTGACTGAAACAGGACATGGATAGTTTAGCAGAATGGATAGACAGTCAGGATGATAGTAATTGACTGAAACAGGACATTGATAGTTTAGCAGAATGGACAGACTGTCAGGATGATAGTAATTGACTGAAACAGGACATTGATAGTTTAGCAGAATGGACAGACTGTCAGGAAGATAGTAAATGACTGAAACAGGACATGGATAGTTTAGCAGAATGGACAGAGAGTCAGGATGATAATAATTGACTGAAACAGGACATAGATAATTAGAATGGACAGAGGATCAGGCTGATAGCAATTGACTGAAACAGGACATTGATAATTTAGCAGAATGGACAGACAGTCAGGATGATAGTAATTGACTGAAACAGGACATTGATAGTTCAGCAGAATGGATAGACAGTCAGGATGATAGTAATTGACTGAAACAGGACATTGATAGTTTAGCAGAATGGACAGACAGTCAGGATGATAGTAATTGACTGAAACAGGACATTGATAGTTTAGCAGAATGGACAGACAGTCAGGATGATAGTAATTGACTGAAACAGGACATGGATAGTTTAGCAGAATGGATAGACAGTCAGGATGATAGTAATTGTCTGAAACAGGACATTGATAGTTTAGCAGAATGGACAGACTGTCAGGATGATAGTAATTGACTGAAACAGGACATGGATAGTTTAGCAGAAAAGGAAGACAGTCAGGATGATAGTAATTGACTGAAACAGGGCATTGATAGTTTAGCAGAAAAGGAAGACAGTCAGGATGATAGTAATTGACTGAAGCAGGACATGGGTAGTACAGCAGAATGGATAGACAGTCAGGATGATAGTAATTGACTGAAACAGGACATGATAGTTTAGCAGAATGGACAGACAGTCAGGATGATAGTAATTGACAGAAACAGGACATTGATAATTTAGCAGAATGGACAGACAGTCAGGATGATAGTAATTGACTGAAACAGGACATTGATAATTTAGCAGAATGGACAGACAGTCAGGATGATAGTAATTGACTGAAACAGGACATGGATAGTTTAGCAGAATGGACAGACAGTCAGGATGATAGTAATTGACTGAAACAGGACATGGATAGTTTAGCAGAATTGACAGACAGTCAGGATAATAGTAAATGACTGAAACAGGACATGGATAGTTTAGCAGAATGGACAGACAGTCAGGATGATAGTAAATGACTGAAACAGGACATGGATAATTTAGCAGAATGGACAGACAGTCAGGATGATAGTAAATGACTGAAACAGGACTTGGATAGTTTAGCAGCATGAATAGACAGACAGGATGATAGTAATTGACTGAAACAGGACATTGACAGGTTAGCAGAATGGACAGACAGTCAGGTTGATAGTAAATGACTGAAACAGGACATTGATAGGTTAGCAGATTAGACAGAGAGTCAGGATGATAGTAATTGACTGAAACAGGACATTGATAATTTAGCAGAATGGACAGACAGTCAGGATGATAGTAATTGACTGAAACAGGACATTGACAGTTTAGCAGAATGGACAGACAGTCAGGATGATAGTAATTGACTGAAACAGGACATTGATATTACAGCAGAATGGACAGACAGTCAGGATGATAGTAATTGACTGAAACAGGACATTGATAGTTTAGCAGAATGGACAGACAGTCAGGATGATAGTAATTGACTGAAACAGGACATTGATATTTTAGCAGATTAGACAGACAGTCAGTATGATAGTAATTGACTGAAGCAGGACTTTGTTAGGTTAGCAGAATGGATAGACAGTCAGGATGAAAGTAATTGACTGAAACATGACATTGATAGGTTAGCAGAATGGACAGACAGTCAGGATGATAGTAATTGACTGAAACAGGACCTTGATAATTTAGCAGAATGGACAGACAGTCAAGATGATAGTAATTGACTGAAACAGGACATGGATAGTTTAGCAGAATGGATAGACTGTCAGGATGACAGTAATTGACTGAAACAGCACATTGATAGGTTAGCAGAATGGACAGACAGTCAGGATGATAGTAATTGACTGAAACAGGACATGGATAGTTTAGCAGAATGGACAGACAGTCAGGATGATAGTAATTGACTGAAACAGCACATTGATAGGTTAGCAGAATGGACAGACAGTCAGGATGATAGTAATTGTCTGAAATAGGACATTGATAGTTCAGCAGAATGGACAGACAGTCTGGATGATAGTAAATGACTGAAACAGGACATGGATAGTTTAGCAGAATGGACAGACAGTCAGGATGACAGTAATTGACTGAAACAGCACATTGATAGGTTAGAAGAATGGACAGACAGTCAGGATGATAGTAATTGACTGAAACAGGACATTGATAGTTTAGCAGAATGGACAGACAGTCAGGATGATAGTAATTGACTGAAACAGGACATTGATAGTTTAGCAGAATGGATAGACAGTCAGGATGATAGTAATTGACTGAAACAGGACATGGATAGTTTCGCAGAATGGACAGTCAGTCAGGATGATAGTAATTGACTGAAACAGGACATTGATAGTTTAGCAGAATGGATAGACAGTCAGGATGATAGTAATTGACTGAAACAGGACATTGATAGTTTAGCAGAATGGACAGACAGTCAGGATGATAGTAATTGACTGAAACAGGACATTGATAGTTTAGCAGAATGGATAGACAGTCAGGATGATAGTAATTGACTGAAACAGGACATGGATAATTTAGCAGAATGGACAGACTGTCAGGATGACAGTAATTGACTGAATCAGCACATTGATAGGTTAGCAGAATGGACAGACAGTCAGGATGATAGTAATTGACTGAAACAGGACATTGATAGTTTAGCAGAATGGATAGACAGTCAGGATGATAGTAAATGACTGAAACAGGACGTTGATAGTTTAGCAGAATAGACAGACAGTTAAGATGATAGTAATTGACTGAAACAGGAAATGGATAAGTTAGCAGAATGGATAGACAGTCAGGATGATTGTAATTGACTGAAACAGGACATGGATAGTTTAGCAGAATGGACAGACAGTCAGGATGATAGTAATTGACTGAAACAGGACATTGATAGTTTAGCAGAATGGATAGACAGTCAGGATGATAGTAATTGACTGAAACAGGACATGGATAGTTTCGCAGAATGGACAGACAGTCAGGATGATAGTAATTGACTGAAACAGGACATGGATAGTTTCGCAGAATGGACAGACAGTCAGGATGATAGTAATTGACTGAAACAGGACATGGATAATTTAGCAGAATGGACAGACTGTCAGGATGACAGTAATTGACTGAATCAGCACATTGATAGGTTAGCAGAATGGACAGACAGTCAGGATGATAGTAATTGACTGAAACAGGACATTGATATTTTAGCAGAATGGACAGACAGTCAGAATGATAGTAATTGACTGAAACAGGACATGGATAGTTTAGCAGAATGGACAGACAGTCAGAATGATAGTAATTGACTGAAACAGGACATGGATAGTTTAGCAGAATGGATAGACAGTCAGGATGATAGTAATTGACTGAAACAGGACATTGATAGTTTAGCAGAATGGACAGACAGTCAGAATGATAGTAATTGACTGAAACAGGACATGGATAGTTTAGCAGAATGGACAGACAGTCAGAATTATAGTAATTGACTGAAACAGGGCTTGGAAAGTTTAGCAGAATGGATAGACAGTCAGGATGATAGTAATTGACTGAAACAGGACATTGATAGTTTAGCAGAATGGGCAGACTGTCAGGATGATAGTAAATGACTGAAACAGGACATGGATACTTTAGCAGAATGGACAGAGAGTCAGGATGATAGTAATTGACTGAAACAGGGCTTGAATAGTTTAGCAGAATGGATAGACAGTCAGGATGATAGTAATTGACTGAAACAGGACATTGATAGTTTAGCAGAATGGACAGACAGTCAGGATGATAGTAATTGACTGAAACAGGACTTGGATAGTTTAGCAGCATGGATAGACAGTCAGGATGATAGTAATTGACTGAAACAGGACATTGATAGTTTAGCAGAATGGATAGACAGTCAGGATGATAGAAATTGACTGAAACAGGACGTTGATAGTTTAGCAGAATAGACAGACAGTTAAGATGATAGTAATTGACTGAAACAGGAAATGGATAAGTTAGCAGAATGGATAGACAGTCAGGATGATTGTAATTGACTGAAACAGGACATGGATAATTTAGCAGAATGGATAGACAGTCAGGATGATAGTAAATGACTGAAACAGGACTTGGATAGTTTAGCAGCATGAATAGACAGTCAGGATGATAGTAATTGACTGAAACAGGACATTGATAGGTTAGCAGATTAGACAGAGAGTCAGGATGATAGTAATTGACTGAAAAAGGACATTGATAGGTTAGCAGATTAGACAGAGAGTCAGGATGATAGTAATTGACTGAAACAGGACATTGATAATTTAGCAGAATGGACAGACAGTCAGGATGTTAGTAATTGACTGAAACAGGACATTGATATTTCAGCAGAATGGACAGACAGTCAGGATGATAGTAATTGACTGAAACAGGACATTGATAGTTTAGCAGAATGGACAGACAGTCAGGATGATAGTAATTGACTGAAATAGGACATCGATATTTCAGCAGAATGGACAGACAGTCAGGATGATAGTAATTGACTGAAACAGGACATTGATAGTTTAGCAGAATGGACAGACAGTCAGGATGATAGTAATTGACTGAAACAGGACATGGATAGTTTAGCAGAATGGACAGACAGTCAGAATGATAGTAATTGACTGAAACAGGACATGGATAGTTTAGCAGAATGGACAGACAGTCAGGAAGATTGTAATTGACTGAAACAGGACATGGATAGTTTAGCAGAATGGACAGACAGTCAGGATGATAGTAATTGACTGAAACAGGACATGGATAGTTTAGCAGAATGGACAGACAGTCAGGATGATAGTAATTGACTGAAACAGGACATGGATAGTTTAGCAGAATGGACAGACAGTCAGGATGATAGTAATTGTCTGAAACAGGACATTGATAGTTTAGCAGAATGGACAGACTGTCAGGATGATAGTAATTGACTGAAACATGACATTGATAGTTTAGCAGAATGGACAGACAGTCAGGATGATAGTAAATGACTGAAACAGGACATGGATAGTTTAGCAGAATGGATAGACAGTCAGGATGATAGTAATTGACTGAAACAGGACATTGATAGTTTAGCAGAATAGACAGATTGTCAGGATGATAGTAAATGACTGAAACAGGACATGGATAGTTTAGCAGAAAGGACAGAGAGTCAGGATGGTAATAATTGACTGAAACAGGACATTGATAGTTTAGCAGAATGGACAGAGAGTCAGGATGATTGTAATTGAATGAAACAGGACATGGATAGTTTAGCAGAATGGAAAGAGAGTCAGGATGATAGTAATTGACTGAAACAGGACATAGATAATTAGAATGGACAGAGGATCAGGCTGATAGCAATTGACTGAAACAGGACATTGATAATTTAGCAGAATGGACAGACAGTCAGGATGATAGTAATTGACTGAAACAGGACATTGACAGTTTAGCAGAATGGACAGACAGTCAGGATGATAGTAATTGACTGAAACAGGACATTGATAGTTCAGCAGAATGGACAGACAGTCAGGATGATAGTAATTGACTGAAACAGGACATCGATAGTTTAGCAGAATGGACAGACAGTCAGGATGATAGTAATTGACTGAAACAGGACATTGATAGTTTAGCAGATTGGACAGACAGTCAGTATGATAGTAATTGACTGAAGCAGGACTTTGTTAGGTTAGCAGAATGGATAGACAGTCAGGATGATAGCAATTGACTGAAACAGGACATGGATAGGTTAGCAGAAAGGATAGACAGTCAGGATGATAGTAATTGACTGAAACAGGACCTTGATAATTTAGCAGAATGGACAGACAGTCAGGATGATAGTAATTGACTGAAACAGGACATGGATAGTTTAGCAGAATGGATAGACAGTCAGGATGATAGTAATTGACTGAAACAGGACATGGATAATTCAGCAGAATGGACAGACTGTCAGGATGACAGTAATTGACTGAAACAGCACATTGATATGTTAGCAGAATGGACAGACAGTCAGGATGATAGTTATTGTCTGAAATAGGACATTGACAGTTTAGCAGAATCGACAGACAGTCAAGATGGTAGTAATTGACTGAAACAGGACATGGATAGTTTAGCAGAATGGACAGACAGTCAGAATGATAGTAATTGACTGAAACAGGACATGGATAGTTTAGCAGAATGGATAGACAGTCAGGATGATAGTAATTGTCTGAAACAGGACATTGATAGTTTAGCAGAATGGACAGACTGTCAGGATGATAGTAAATGACTGAAACATGACATGGATAGTTTAGCAGAATGGACAGAGAGGCAGGATGATAGCAATTGACTGAAACAGGACATAGATAATTAGAATGGACAGAGGATCAGAATGATAGCAATTGACTGAAACAGGACATTGTTAGTTTAGCAGAATGGACAGACAGTCAGGATGATAGTAATTGACTGAAACAGGACATTAATAGGTTAGCAGAATGGACAGACAGTCAGGATGATAGTAATTGACTGAAACAGGATATTGATAATTTAGCAGAATGGACAGACAGTCAGGATGATAGTAATTGACTGAAACAGGACATGGATAGTTTAGCAGAATTGACAGACAGTCAGGATGATAGTAAATGACTGAAACAGGACATGGATAGTTTAGCAGAATTGACAGACAGTCAGGATGATAGTAAATGACTGAAACAGGACTTGGATAGTTTAGCAGAATGGAGAGACACTCAGGATGATAGTAATTGACTGAAACAGGACATTGATAGTTTAGCAGAATGGACAGACAGTCAGGATGATAGTAATTGACTGAAACAGGACATGGATAGTTTAGCAGAAAAGGAAGACAGTCAGGATGGTAGTAATTGACTGAAACAGGGCATTGATAGTTTAGCAGAAAAGGAAGACAGTCAGGATGATAGTAATTGACTGAAGCAGGACATGGGTAGTATAGCAGAATGGATAGACAGTCAAGATGATAGTAATTGACTGAAACAGGACATTGATAGTTTAGCAGAATGGACAGAGAGTCAGGATGATAGTAAATGACTGAAACAGGTCATTGAAAGTTTAGCAGAATGGATGGACAGTCAGGATGATAGTAATTGACTGAAACAGGACATTGATAATTTAGCAGAATGGACAGACAGTCAGGATGATAGTAATTGACTGAAACAGGACATGGATAGTTTAGCAGAATGGATAGACAGTCAGGATGATAGTAATTGACTGAAACAGGACATTGATAATTTAGCAGAATGGACAGACAGTCAGGATGATAGTAATTGACTGAAACAGGACATGGATAGTTTAGCAGAATTGACAGACAGTCAGGATGATAGTAAATGACTGAAACAGGACATGGATAGTTTAGCAGAATGGACAGACAGTCAGGATGATAGTAAATGACTGAAACAGGACATGGATAATTTAGCAAAATGGACAGACAGTCAGGATGATAGTAAATGACTGAAACAGGACTTGGATAGTTTAGCAGCATGAATAGACAGTCAGGATGATAGTAATTGACTGAAACAGGACATTGACAGGTTAGCAGAATGGACAGACAGTCAGGTTGATAGTAAATGACTGAAACAGGACATTGATAGGTTAGCAGATTAGACAGAGAGTCAGGATGATAGTAATTGACTGAAACAGGACATTGATAATTTAGCAGAATGGACAGACAGTCAGGATGATAGTAATTGACTGAAACAGGACATTGATATTTCAGCAGAATGGACAGACAGTCAGGATGATAGTAATTGACTGAAACAGGACATTGATAGTTTAGCAGAATGGACAGACAGTCAGGATGATAGTAATTGACTGAAACAGGACATTGATATTTTAGCAGATTAGACAGACAGTCAGTATGATAGTAATTGACTGAAGCAGCACATTGATAGGTTAGCAGAATGGACAGACAGTCAGGATGATAGTAATTGTCTGAAATAGGACATTGATAGTTTAGCAGAATGGACAGACAGTCTGGATGATAGTAATTGACTGAAACAGGACATGGATAGTTTAGCAGAATGGACAGACAGTCAGGATGATAGTAATTGACTGAAACAGGACATTGATATTTCAGCAGAATGGACAGACAGTCAGGATGATAGTAATTGACTGAAACAGGACATTGATAGTTTAGCAGAATGGACAGACAGTCAGGATGATAGTAATTGACTGAAATAGGACATCGATATTTCAGCAGAATGGACAGACAGTCAGGATGATAGTAATTGACTGAAACAGGACATTGATAGTTTAGCAGAATGGACAGACAGTCAGGATGATAGTAATTGACTGAAACAGGACATGGATAGTTTAGCAGAATGGACAGACAGTCAGAATGATAGTAATTGACTGAAACAGGACATGGATAGTTTAGCAGAATGGACAGACAGTCAGGATGATTGTAATTGACTGAAACAGGACATGGATAGTTTAGCAGAATGGACAGACAGTCAGGATGATAGTAATTGACTGAAACAGGACATGGATAGTTTAGCAGAATGGACAGAAAGTCAGGATGATAGTAATTGACTGAAACAGGACATGGATAGTTTAGCAGAATGGACAGACAGTCAGGATGATAGTAATTGTCTGAAACAGGACATTGATAGTTTAGCAGAATGGACAGACTGTCAGGATGATAGTAATTGACTGAAACATGACATTGATAGTTTAGCAGAATGGACAGACAGTCAGGATGATAGTAAATGACTGAAACAGGACATTGATAATTTAGCAGAATGGACAGACAGTCAGGATGATAGTAATTGACTGAAACAGGACATTGACAGTTTAGCAGAATGGACAGACAGTCAGGATGATAGTAATTGACTGAAACAGGACATTGATAGTTCAGCAGAATGGACAGACAGTCAGGATGATAGTAATTGACTGAAACAGGACATCGATAGTTTAGCAGAATGGACAGACAGTCAGGATGATAGTAATTGACTGAAACAGGACATTGATAGTTTAGCAGATTGGACAGACAGTCAGTATGATAGTAATTGACTGAAGCAGGACTTTGTTAGGTTAGCAGAATGGATAGACAGTCAGGATGATAGCAATTGACTGAAACAGGACATGGATAGGTTAGCAGAAAGGATAGACAGTCAGGATGATAGTAATTGACTGAAACAGGACCTTGATAATTTAGCAGAATGGACAGACAGTCAGGATGATAGTAATTGACTGAAACAGGACATGGATAGTTTAGCAGAATGGATAGACAGTCAGGATGATAGTAATTGACTGAAACAGGACATGGATAATTTAGCAGAATGGACAGACTGTCAGGATGACAGTAATTGACTGAAACAGCACATTGATATGTTAGCAGAATGGACAGACAGTCAGGATGATAGTTATTGTCTGAAATAGGACATTGACAGTTTAGCAGAATCGACAGACAGTCAAGATGGTAGTAATTGACTGAAACAGGACATGGATAGTTTAGCAGAATGGACAGACAGTCAGAATGATAGTAATTGACTGAAACAGGACATGGATAGTTTAGCAGAATGGATAGACAGTCAGGATGATAGTAATTGTCTGAAACAGGACATTGATAGTTTAGCAGAATGGACAGACTGTCAGGATGATAGTAAATGACTGAAACATGACATGGATAGTTTAGCAGAATGGACAGAGAGGCAGGATGATAGCAATTGACTGAAACAGGACATAGATAATTAGAATGGACAGAGGATCAGAATGATAGCAATTGACTGAAACAGGACATTGTTAGTTTAGCAGAATGGACAGACAGTCAGGATGATAGTAATTGACTGAAACAGGACATTAATAGGTTAGCAGAATGGACAGACAGTCAGGATGATAGTAATTGACTGAAACAGGACATGGATAGTTTAGCAGAATGGACAGAGAGTCAGGATGATAGTAAATGACTGAAACAGGACTTGGATAGTTTAGCAGAATGGAGAGACACTCAGGATGATAGTAATTGACTGAAACAGGACATTGATAGTTTAGCAGAATGGACAGACAGTCAGGATGATAGTAATTGACGGAAACAGGACATGGATAGTTTAGCAGAAAAGGAAGACAGTCAGGATGGTAGTAATTGACTGAAACAGGGCATTGATAGTTTAGCAGAAAAGGAAGACAGTCAGGATGATAGTAATTGACTGAAGCAGGACATGGGTAGTATAGCAGAATGGATAGACAGTCAGGATGATAGTAATTGACTGAAACAGGACATTGATAGTTTAGCAGAATGGACAGAGAGTCAGGATGATAGTAAATGACTGAAACAGGTCATTGAAAGTTTAGCAGAATGGATGGACAGTCAGGATGATAGTAATTGACTGAAACAGGACATTGATAATTTAGCAGAATGGACAGACAGTCAGGATGATAGTAATTGACTGAAACAGGACATGGATAGTTTAGCAGAATGGATAGACAGTCAGGATGATAGTAATTGACTGAAACAGGACATTGATAATTTAGCAGAATGGACAGACAGTCAGGATGATAGTAATTGACTGAAACAGGACATGGATAGTTTAGCAGAATTGACAGACAGTCAGGATGATAGTAAATGACTGAAACAGGACATGGATAGTTTAGCAGAATGGACAGACAGTCAGGATGATAGTAAATGACTGAAACAGGACATGGATAATTTAGCAAAATGGACAGACAGTCAGGATGATAGTAAATGACTGAAACAGGACTTGGATAGTTTAGCAGCATGAATAGACAGTCAGGATGATAGTAATTGACTGAAACAGGACATTGACAGGTTAGCAGAATGGACAGACAGTCAGGTTGATAGTAAATGACTGAAACAGGACATTGATAGGTTAGCAGATTAGACAGAGAGTCAGGATGATAGTAATTGACTGAAACAGGACATTGATAATTTAGCAGAATGGACAGACAGTCAGGATGATAGTAATTGACTGAAACAGGACATTGACAGTTTAGCAGAATGGACAGACAGTCAGGATGATAGTAATTGACTGAAACAGGACATTGATATTTCAGCAGAATGGACAGACAGTCAGGATGATAGTAATTGACTGAAACAGGACATTGATAGTTTAGCAGAATGGACAGACAGTCAGGATGATAGTAATTGACTGAAACAGGACATTGATATTTTAGCAGATTAGACAGACAGTCAGTATGATAGTAATTGACTGAAGCAGCACATTGATAGGTTAGCAGAATGGACAGACAGTCAGGATGATAGTAATTGTCTGAAATAGGACATTGATAGTTTAGCAGAATGGACAGACAGTCTGGATGATAGTAATTGACTGAAACAGGACATGGATAGTTTAGCAGAATGGACAGACAGTCAGGATGACAGTAATTGACTGAAACAGCACATTGATAGGTTAGCAGAATGGACAGACAGTCAGGATGATAGTAATTGACTGAAACAGGACATTGATAGTTTAGCAGAATGGACAGACAGTCAGGATGATAGTAATTAACTGAAACAGGACATTGATAGTTTAGCAGAATGTATAGACAGTCAGGATGATAGTAATTGACTGAAACAGGACATGGATAGTTTCGCAGAATGGACAGTCGGTCAGGATGATAGTAATTGACTGAAACAGGACATTGATAGTTTAGCAGAATGGACAGACAGTCAGGATGATAGTAATTGACTGAAACAGGACATTGATAGTTTAGCAGAATGGATAGACAGTCAGGATGATAGTAATTGACTGAAATAGGACATTGATAGTTTAGCAGAATGGACAGACAGTCAGGATGATAGTAATTGACTGAAACAGGACATTGATAGTTTAGCAGAATGGATAGACAGTCAGGATGATAGTAATTGACTGAAACAGGACATGGATAGTTTCGCAGAATGGACAGACAGTCAGGATGATAGTAATTGAATGAAACAGGACATGGATAGTTTCGCAGAATGGACAGGCAGTCAGGATGATAGTAATTGACTGAAACAGGACATGGATAATTTAGCAGAATGGACAGACAGTCAAGATGATAGTAATTGACTGAAACAGGACATGGATAGTTTAGCAGAATGGACAGACAGTCAGAATGATAGTAATTGACTGAAACAGGACATGGATAGTTTAGCAGAATGGACAGACAGTCAGAATGATAGTAAATGACTGAAACAGGACATGGATAGTTTAGCAGAATGGACAGAGAGTCAGGATGATAGTAATTGACTGAAACAGGACATAGATAATTAGAATGGAGAGAGGATCAGCATGATAATAATTGACTGAAACAGGACATAGATAATTAGAATGGACAGAGGATCAGGATGATAGTAATTGACTGAAACAGGACATTGTTAGTTTAGCAGAATGGACAGACAGTCAGGATGATAGTAATTGACTGAAACAGGATATTGATAATTTAGCAGAATGGACAGACAGTCAGGATGATAGTAATTGACTGAAACAGGACATGGATAGTTTAGCAGAATGGACAGAGAGTCAGGATGATAGTAAATGACTGAAACAGGACTTGGATAGTTTAGCAGAATGGAGAGACAGTCAGGGTGATAGTAATTGACTGAAACAGGACATTGATAATTTAGCAGAATGGACAGACAGTCAGGATGATAGTAATTGACTGAAACAGGGCATGGATAGTTGAGCAGAATGGATAGACAGTCAGGATGATAGTAATTGACTGAAACAGGGCATTGATAGTTTAGCAGAATGGACAGACTGTCAGGATGATAGTAAATGACTGAAACAGGACATGGATAGTTTAGCAGAAAGGACAGAGAGTCAGGATGATAATAATTGACTGAAACAGGACATTGATAGTTTAGCAGAATGGACAGAGAGTCAGGATGATTGTAATTGACTGAAACAGGACATGGATAGTTTTGCAGAATGAAAAGAGAGTCAGGATGATAGTAATTGACTGAAACAGGACATAGATAATTAGAATGGACAGAGGATCAGGCTGATAGCAATTGACTGAAACAGGACATTGATAATTTAGCAGAATGGACAGACAGTCAGGATGATAGTAATTGACTGAAACAGGACATTGACAGTTCAGCAGAATGGACAGACAGTCAGGATGATAGTAATTGACTGAAACAGGACATTGATAGTTCAGCAGAATGGACAGACAGTCAGGATGATAGTAATTGACTGAAACAGGACATTGATAGTTTAGCAGAATGGACAGACAGTCAGGATGATAGTAATTGACTGAAACAGGACATTGATAGTTTAGCAGAATGGACAGACAGTCAGGATGATAGTAATTGACTGAAACAGGACATTGATAGTTTAGCAGAATGGACAGACAGTCAGGATGATAGTAATTGACTGAAACAGGACATTGATATTTTAGCAGATTAGACAGACAGTCAGTATGATAGTAATTGACTGAAGCAGGACATGGATAGGTTAGCAGAAAGGATAGACAGTCAGGATGATAGTAATTGACTGAAACAGGACCTTGATAATTTAGCAGAATGGACAGACAGTCAGGATGATAGTAATTGACTGAAACAGGACATGGATAGTTTAGCAGCATGGATAGACAGTCAGGATGATAGTAATTGACTGAAGCAGGACATGGATAATTTAGCAGAATGGACAGACAGTCAGGATGATAGTAATTGACTGAAACAGGACATGGATAGGTTAGCAGAAAGGATAGACAGTCAGGATGATAGTAATTGACTGAAACAGGACCTTGATAATTTAGCAGAATGGACAGACAGTCAGGATGATAGTAATTGACTGAAACAGGACATGGATAGTTTAGCAGCATGGATAGACAGTCAGGATGATAGTAATTGACTGAAACAGGACATGGATAATTTAGCAGAATGGACAGACAGTCAGGATGATAGTAATTGACTGAAACAGGACATGGATAATTTAGCAGAATGGACAGACTGTCAGGATGACAGTAATTGACTGAAACAGCACATTGATATGTTAGCAGAATGGACAGACAGTCAGGATGATAGTTATTGTCTGAAATAGGACATTGACAGTTTAGCAGAATCGACAGACAGTCAAGATGATAGTAATTGACTGAAACAGGACATGGATAGTTTAGCAGAATGGACAGACAGTCAGAATGATAGTAATTGACTGAAACAGGACATGGATAGTTTAGCAGAATGCATAGACAGTCAGGATGATAGTAATTGTCTGAAACAGGACATTGATAGTTTAGCAGAATGGACAGACTGTCAGGATGATAGTAAATGACTGAAACATGACATGGATAGTTTAGCAGAATGGACAGAGAGGCAGGATGATAGCAATTGACTGAAACAGGACATAGATAATTAGAATGGACAGAAGATCAGGATGATAGCAATTGACTGAAACAGGACATTGTTAGTTTAGCAGAATGGACAGAGAGTCAGGATGATAGTAATTGACTGAAACAGGACATTAATAGGTTAGCAGAATGGACAGACAGTCAGGATGATAGTAATTGACTGAAACAGGATATTGATAACTTAGCAGAATGGACAGACAGTCAGGATGATAGTAATTGACTGAAACAGGACATGGATAGTTTAGCAGAATGGACAGAGAGTCAGGATGATACTAAATGACTGAAACAGGACTTGGATAGTTTAGCAGAATGGAGAGACAGTCAGGATGATAGTAATTGACTGAAACAGGACATTGATAGTTTAGCAGAATGGACAGACAGTCAGGATGATAGTAATTGACTGAAACAGGACATGGATAGTTTTGCAGAAAAGGAAGACAGTCAGGATGATAGTAATTGACTGAAACAGGGCATTGATAGTTTAGCAGAAAAGGAAGACAGTCAGGATGATAGTAATTGACTGAAGAAGGACATGGGTAGTATAGCAGAATGGATAGACAGTCAGGATGATAGTAATTGACTGAAACAGGACATTGATAGTTTAGCAGAATGGACAGAGAGTCAGGATGATAGTAAATGACTGAAACAGGTCATTGAAAGTTTAGCAGAATGGATAGACAGTCAGGATGATAGTAATTGACTGAAACAGGACATTGATAATTTAGCAGAATGGACAGACAGTCAGGATGATAGTAATTGACTGAAACAGGACATGGATAGTTTAGCAGAATGGATAGACAGTCAGGATGATAGTAATTGACTGAAACAGGACATTGATAATTTAGCAGAATGGACAGACAGTCAGGATGATATTAATTGTCTGAAACAGGACATGGATAGTTTAGCAGAATTGACAGACAGTCAGGATGATAGTAAATGACTGAAACAGGACATGGATAGTTTAGCAGAATGGACAGACAGTCAGGATGATAGTAAATGACTGAAACAGGACATGGATAATTTAGCAGAATGGACAGACAGTCAGGATGATAGTAAATGACTGAAACAGGACTTGGATAGTTTAGCAGCATGAATAGACAGTCAGGATGATAGTAATTGACTGAAACAGGACATTGACAGGTTAGCAGAATGGACAGACAGTCAGGTTGATAGTAAATGACTGAAACAGGACATTGATAGGTTAGCAGATTAGACAGAGAGTCAGGATGATAGTAATTGAATGAAACAGGACATTGACAGTTTAGCAGAATGGACAGAAAGTCAGGATGATAGTAATTGACTGAAACAGGACATTGATATTTCAGCAGAATGGACAGACAGTCAGGATGATAGTAATTGACTGAAACAGGACATTGATAGTTTAGCAGAATGGACAGACAGTCAGGATGATAGTAATTGACTGAAACAGGACATTGATATTTTAGCAGATTAGACAGACAGTCAGTATGATAGTAACTGACTGAAGCAGGACTTTGTTAGGTTAGCAGAATGGATAGACAGTCAGGATGATAGTAATTGATTGAAACAGGACATTGATAGGTTAGCAGAATGGACAGACAGTCAAGATGATAGTAATTGACTGAAACAGGACATGGATAGTTTAGCAGAATGGATAGACTGTCAGGATGACAGTAATTGACTGAAACAGCACATTGATAGGTTAGCAGAATGGACAGACAGTCAGGATGATAGTAATTGACTGAAACAGGACATGGATAGTTTAGCAGAATGGACAGACAGTCAGAATGATAGTAATTGACTGAAACAGGACATGGATAGTTTAGCAGAATGGACAGACAGTCAGAATGATAGTAATTGACTGAAACAGGACATGGATAGTTTAGCAGAATGGATAGACAGTCAGGATGATAGTAATTGACTGAAACAGGACATTGATAGTTTAGCAGAATGGACAGACAGTCAAGATGATCGTAATTGACTGAAACAGGACATGGATAGTTTAGCAGAATGGACAGACAGTCAGAATGATAGTAATTGACTGAAACAGGACATGGATAGTTTAGCAGAATGGACAGACAGTCAGAATGATAGTAAATGACTGAAACAGGACATGGATAGTTTAGCAGAATGGACAGAGAGTCAGGATGATAGTAATTGACTGAAACAGGACATAGATAATTAGAATGGAGAGAGGATCAGCATGATAATAATTGACTGAAACAGGACATAGATAATTAGAATGGACAGAGGATCAGGATGATAGTAATTGACTGAAACAGGATATTGATAATTTAGCAGAATGGACAGACAGTCAGGATGATAGTAATTGACTGAAACAGGACATGGATAGTTTAGCAGAATGGACAGAGAGTTAGGATGATAGTAAATGACTGAAACAGGACTTGGATAGTTTAGCAGAATGGAGAGACAGTCAGGGTGATAGTAATTGACTGAAACAGGACATTGATAATTTAGCAGAATGGACAGACAGTCAGGATGATAGTAATTGACTGAAACAGGACATGGATAGTTGAGCAGAATGGATAGACAGTCAGGATGATAGTAATTGACTGAAACAGGGCATTGATAGTTTAGCAGAATGGACAGACTGTCAGGATGATAGTAAATGACTGAAACAGGACATGGATAGTTTAGCAGAAAGGACAGAGAGTCAGGATGATAATAATTGACTGAAACAGGACATTGATAGTTGAGCAGAATGGACAGAGAGTCAGGATGATTGTAATTGACTGAAACAGGACATGGATAGTTTAGCAGAATGGAAAGAGAGTCAGGATGATAGTAATTGACTGAAACAGGACATAGATAATTAGAATGGACAGAGGATCAGGCTGATAGCAATTGACTGAAACAGGACATTGATAATTTAGCAGAATGGACAGACAGTCAGGATGATAGTAATTGACTGAAACAGGACATTGACAGTTTAGCAGCATGGACAGACAGTCAGGATGATAGTAATTGACTGAAACAGGACATTGATAGTTCAGCAGAATGGACAGACAGTCAGGATGATAGTAATTGACTGAAACAGGACATTGATAGTTTAGCAGAATGGACAGACAGTCAGGATGATAGTAATTGACTGAAACAGGACATTGATAGTTTAGCAGAATGGACAGACAGTCAGGATGATAGTAATTGACTGAAACAGGACATTAATAGTTTAGCAGAATGGACAGACAGTCAGGATGATAGTAATTGACTGAAACAGGACATTGATATTTTAGCAGATTAGACAGACAGTCAGTATGATAGTAATTGACTGAAGCAGGACATGTATAGGTTAGCAGAAAGGATAGACAGTCAGGATGATAGTAATTGACTGAAACAGGACCTTGATAATTTAGCAGAATGGACAGACAGTCAGGATGATAGTAATTGACTGAAACAGGACATGGATAGTTTAGCAGCATGGATAGACAGTCAGGATGATAGTAATTGACTGAAACAGGACATGGATAATTTAGCAGAATGGACAGACAGTCAGGATGATAGTAATTGACTGAAACAGGACATGGATAGGTTAGCAGAAAGGATAGACAGTCAGGATGATAGTAATTGACTGAAACAGGACCTTGATAATTTAGCAGAATGGACAGACAGTCAGGATGATAGTAATTGACTGAAACAGGACATGGATAGTTGAGCAGAATGGATAGACAGTCAGGATGATAGTAATTGACTGAAACAGGGCATTGATAGTTTAGCAGAATGGACAGACTGTCAGGATGATAGTAAATGACTGAAACAGGACATGGATAGTTTAGCAGAAAGGACAGAGAGTCAGGATGATAATAATTGACTGAAACAGGACATTGATAGTTTAGCAGAATGGACAGAGAGTCAGGATGATTGTAATTGACTGAAACAGGACATGGATAGTTTAGCAGAATGAAAAGAGAGTCAGGATGATAGTAATTGACTGAAACAGGACATAGATAATTAGAATGGACAGAGGATCAGGCTGATAGCAATTGACTGAAACAGGACATTGATAATTTAGCAGAATGGACAGACAGTCAGGATGATAGTAATTGACTGAAACAGGACATTGACAGTTTAGCAGAATGGACAGACAGTCAGGATGATAGTAATTGACTGAAACAGGACATTGATAGTTCAGCAGAATGGACAGACAGTCAGGATGATAGTAATTGACTGAAACAGGACATTGATAGTTTAGCAGAATGGACAGACAGTCAGGATGATAGTAATTGACTGAAACAGGACATTGATAGTTTAGCAGAATGGACAGACAGTCAGGATGATAGTAATTGACTGAAACAGGACATTGATAGTTTAGCAGAATGGACAGACAGTCAGGATGATAGTAATTGACTGAAACAGGACATTGATATTTTAGCAGATTAGACAGACAGTCAGTATGATAGTAATTGACTGAAGCAGGACATGGATAGGTTAGCAGAAAGGATAGACAGTCAGGATGATAGTAATTGACTGAAACAGGACCTTGATAATTTAGCAGAATGGACAGACAGTCAGGATGATAGTAATTGACTGAAACAGGACATGGATAGTTTAGCAGCATGGATAGACAGTCAGGATGATAGTAATTGACTGAAACAGGACATGGATAATTTAGCAGAATGGACAGACAGTCAGGATGATAGTAATTGACTGAAACAGGACATGGATAGGTTAGCAGAAAGGATAGACAGTCAGGATGATAGTAATTGACTGAAACAGGACCTTGATAATTTAGCAGAATGGACAGACAGTCAGGATGATAGTAATTGACTGAAACAGGACATGGATAGTTTAGCAGCATGGATAGACAGTCAGGATGATAGTAATTGACTGAAACAGGACATGGATAATTTAGCAGAATGGACAGACTGTCAGGATGACAGTAATTGACTGAAACAGCACATTGATATGTTAGCAGAATGGACAGACAGTCAGGATGATAGTTATTGTCTGAAATAGGACATTGACAATTTAGCAGAATCGACAGACAGTCAAGATGATAGTAATTGACTGAAACAGGACATGGATAGTTTAGCAGAATGGACAGACAGTCAGAATGATAGTAATTGACTGAAACAGGACATGGATAGTTTAGCAGAATGGATAGACAGTCAGGATGATAGTAATTGTCTGAAACAGGACATTGATAGTTTAGCAGAATGGACAGACTGTCAGGATGATAGTAAATGACTGAAACATGACATGGATAGTTTAGCAGAATGGACAGAGAGGCAGGATGATAGCAATTGACTGAAACAGGACATAGATAATTAGAATGGACAGAAGATCAGGATGATAGCAATTGACTGAAACAGGACATTGTTAGTTTAGCAGAATGGACAGACAGTCAGGATGATAGTAATTGACTGAAACAGGACATTAATAGGTTAGCAGAATGGACAGACAGTCAGGATGATAGTAATTGACTGAAACAGGATATTGATAACTTAGCAGAATGGACAGACAGTCAGGATGATAGTAATTGACTGAAACAGGACATGGATAGTTTAGCAGAATGGACAGAGAGTCAGGATGATAGTAAATGACTGAAACAGGACTTGGATAGTTTAGCAGAATGGAGAGACAGTCAGGATGATAGTAATTGACTGAAACAGGACATTGATAGTTTAGCAGAATGGACAGACAGTCAGGATGATAGTAATTGACTGAAACAGGGCATTGATAGTTTAGCAGAAAAGGAAGACAGTCAGGATGATAGTAATTGACTGAAGCAGGACATGGGTAGTATAGCAGAATGGATAGACAGTCAGGATGATAGTAATTGACTGAAACAGGACATTGATAGTTTAGCAGAATGGACAGACAGTCAGGATGATAGTAATTGACTGAAACAGGACATTGATAGTTTAGCAGAATGGACAGACAGTCAGGATGATAGTAATTGACTGAAACAGGACATTGATAGTTTAGCAGAATGGACAGACAGTCAGGATGATAGTAATTGA
This sequence comes from Heterodontus francisci, assembly GCF_036365525.1. NCBI lineage: Eukaryota > Metazoa > Chordata > Chondrichthyes > Heterodontiformes > Heterodontidae > Heterodontus > Heterodontus francisci. Next base: position 1,661,388 of record NW_027141432.1, read on the forward strand.
CTGAAACAGGACATTGATAGTTTAGCAGAATGGACAGACAGTCAGGATGATAGTAATTGACTGAAACAGGACATTGATAGTTCAGCAGAATGGACAGACAGTCAGGATGATAGTAATTGACTGAAACAGGACATTGATAGTTTAGCAGAATGGACAGACAGTCAGGATGATAGTAATTGACTGAAACAGGACATTGATAGTTTAGCAGAATGGACAGACAGTCAGGATGATAGTAATTGACTGAAACAGGACATTGATAGTTTAGCAGAATGGACAGACAGTCAGGATGATAGTAATTGACTGAAACAGGACATTGATATTTTAGCAGATTAGACAGACAGTCAGTATGATAGTAATTGACTGAAGCAGGACATGGATAGGTTAGCAGAAAGGATAGACAGTCAGGATGATAGTAATTGACTGAAACAGGACCTTGATAATTTAGCAGAATGGACAGACAGTCAGGATGATAGTAATTGACTGAAACAGGACATGGATAGTTTAGCAGCATGGATAGACAGTCAGGATGATAGTAATTGACTGAAACAGGACATGGATAATTTAGCAGAATGGACAGACAGTCAGGATGATAGTAATTGACTGAAACAGGACATGGATAGGTTAGCAGAAAGGATAGACAGTCAGGATGATAGTAATTGACTGAAACAGGACCTTGATAATTTAGCAGAATGGACAGACAGTCAGGATGATAGTAATTGACTGAAACAGGACATGGATAGTTTAGCAGCATGGATAGACAGTCAGGATGATAGTAATTGACTGAAACAGGACATGGATAATTTAGCAGAATGGACAGACTGTCAGGATGACAGTAATTAACTGAAACAGCGCATTGATATGTTAGCAGAATGGACAGACAGTCAGGATGATAGTTATTGTCTGAAATAGGACATTGACAATTTAGCAGAATCGACAGACAGTCAAGATGATAGTAATTGACTGAAACAGGACATGGATAGTTTAGCAGAATGGACAGACAGTCAGAATGATAGTAATTGACTGAAACAGGACATGGATAGTTTAGCAGAATGGATAGACAGTCAGGATGATAGTAATTGTCTGAAACAGGACATTGATAGTTTAGCAGAATGGACAGACTGTCAGGATGATAGTAAATGACTGAAACATGACATGGATAGTTTAGCAGAATGGACAGAGAGGCAGGATGATAGCAATTGACTGAAACAGGACATAGATAATTAGAATGGACAGAAGATCAGGATGATAGCAATTGACTGAAACAGGACATTGTTAGTTTAGCAGAATGGACAGACAGTCAGGATGATAGTAATTGACTGAAACATGACATTAATAGGTTAGCAGAATGGACAGACAGTCAGGATGATAGTAATTGACTGAAACAGGATATTGATAACTTAGCAGAATGGACAGACAGTCAGGATGATAGTAATTGACTGAAACAGGACATGGATAGTTTAGCAGAATGGACAGAGAGTCAGGATGATAGTAAATGACTGAAACAGGACTTGGATAGTTTAGCAGAATGGAGAGACAGTCAGGATGATAGTAATTGACTGAAACAGGACATTGATAGTTTAGCAGAATGGACAGACAGTCAGGATGATAGTAATTGACTGAAACAGGACATGGATAGTTTTGCAGAAAAGGAAGACAGTCAGGATGATAGTAATTGACTGAAACAGGGCATTGATAGTTTAGCAGAAAAGGAAGACAGTCAGGATGATAGTAATTGACTGAAGCAGGACATGGGTAGTATAGCAGAATGGATAGACAGTCAGGATGATAGTAATTGACTGAAACAGGACATGGATAGTTTAGCAGAATGGACAGACAGTCAGAATGATAGTAATTGACTGAAACAGGACATGGATAGTTTAGCAGAATGGATAGACAGTCAGGATGATAGTAATTGTCTGAAACAGGACATTGATAGTTTAGCAGAATGGACAGACTGTCAGGATGATAGTAAATGACTGAAACATGACATGGATAGTTTAGCAGAATGGACAGAGAGGCAGGATGATAGCAATTGACTGAAACAGGACATAGATAATTAGAATGGACAGAAGATCAGGATGATAGCAATTGACTGAAACAGGACATTGTTAGTTTAGCAGAATGGACAGACAGTCAGGATGATAGTAATTGACTGAAACAGGACATTAATAGGTTAGCAGAATGGACAGACAGTCAGGATGATAGTAATTGACTGAAACAGGATATTGATAACTTAGCAGAATGGACAGACAGTCAGGATGATAGTAATTGACTGAAACAGGACATGGATAGTTTAGCAGAATGGACAGAGAGTCAGGATGATAGTAAATGACTGAAACAGGACTTGGATAGTTTAGCAGAATGGAGAGACAGTCAGGATGATAGTAATTGACTGAAACAGGACATTGATAGTTTAGCAGAATGGACAGACAGTCAGGATGATAGTAATTGACTGAAACAGGACATGGATAGTTTTGCAGAAAAGGAAGACAGTCAGGATGATAGTAATTGACTGAAACAGGGCATTGATAGTTTAGCAGAAAAGGAAGACAGTCAGGATGATAGTAATTGACTGAAGCAGGACATGGGTAGTATAGCAGAATGGATAGACAGTCAGGATGATAGTAATTGACTGAAACAGGACATTGATAGTTTAGCAGAATGGACAGACAGTCAGGATGATAGTAATTGACTGAAACAGGACATTGATAGTTTAGCAGAATGGACAGACAGTCAGGATGATAGTAATTGACTGAAACAGGACATTGATAGTTTAGCAGAATGGACAGACAGTCAGGATGATAGTAATTGACTGAAACAGGACATTGATAGTTTAGCAGAATGGACAGACAGTCAGGATGATAGTAATTGACTGAAACAGGACATTGATAGTTCAGCAGAATGGACAGACAGTCAGGATGATAGTAATTGACTGAAACAGGACATTGATAGTTTAGCAGAATGGACAGACTGTCAGGATGATAGTAATTGACTGAAACAGGACATTGATAGTTTAGCAGAATGGACAGACAGTCAGGATGATAGTAATTGACTGAAACAGGACATTGATATTTTAGCAGATTAGACAGACAGTCAGTATGATAGTAATTGACTGAAGCAGGACATGGATAGGTTAGCAGAAAGGATAGACAGTCAGGATGATAGTAATTGACTGAAACAGGACCTTGATAATTTAGCAGAATGGACAGACAGTCAGGATGATAGTAATTGACTGAAACAGGACATGGATAGTTTAGCAGCATGGATAGACAGTCAGGATGATAGTAATTGACTGAAACAGGACATGGATAATTTAGCAGAATGGACAGACAGTCAGGATGATAGTAATTGACCTGAACAGGACATGGATAGGTTAGCAGAAAGGATAGACAGTCAGGATGATAGTAATTGACTGAAACAGGACCTTGATAATTTAGCAGAATGGACAGACAGTCAGGATGATAGTAATTGACTGAAACAGGACATGGATAGTTTAGCAGCATGGATAGACAGTCAGGATGATAGTAATTGACTGAAACAGGACATGGATAATTTAGCAGAATGGACAGACTGTCAGGATGACAGTAATTGACTGAAACAGCACATTGATATGTTAGCAGAATGGACAGACAGTCAGGATGATAGTTATTGTCTGAAATAGGACATTGACAATTTAGCAGAATCGACAGACAGTCAAGATGATAGTAATTGACTGAAACAGGACATGGATAGTTTAGCAGAATGGACAGACAATCAGAATGATAGTAATTGACTGAAACAGGACATGGATAGTTTAGCAGAATGCATAGACAGTCAGGATGATAGTAATTGTCTGAAACAGGACATTGATAGTTTAGCAGAATGGACAGACTGTCAGGATGATAGTAAATGACTGAAACATGACATGGATAGTTTAGCAGAATGGACAGAGAGGCAGGATGATAGCAATTGACTGAAACAGGACATAGATAATTAGAATGGACAGAAGATCAGGATGATAGCAATTGACTGAAACAGGACATTGTTAGTTTAGCAGAATGGACAGACAGTCAGGATGATAGTAATTGACTGAAACATGACATTAATAGGTTAGCAGAATGGACAGACAGTCAGGATGATAGTAATTGACTGAAACAGGATATTGATAACTTAGCAGAATGGACAGACAGTCAGGATGATAGTAATTGACTGAAACAGGACATGGATAGTTTAGCAGAATGGACAGAGAGTCAGGATGATAGTAAATGACTGAAACAGGACTTGGATAGTTTAGCAGAATGGAGAGACAGTCAGGATGATAGTAATTGACTGAAACAGGACATTGATAGTTTAGCAGAATGGACAGACAGTCAGGATGATAGTAATTGACTGAAACAGGACATGGATAGTTTTGCAGAAAAGGAAGACAGTCAGGATGACAGTAATTGACTGAAACAGGGCATTGATAGTTTAGCAGAAAAGGAAGACAGTCAGGATGATAGTAATTGACTGAAGCAGGACATGGGTAGTATAGCAGAATGGATAGACAGTCAGGATGATAGTAATTGACTGAAACAGGACATTGATAGTTTAGCAGAATGGACAGAGAGTCAGGATGAAAGTAAATGACTGAAACAGGTCATTGAAAGTTTAGCAGAATGGATAGACAGTCAGGATGATAGTAATTGACTGAAACAGGACATTGATAATTAGCAGAATGGACAGACAGTCAGGATGATAGTAATTGACTGAAACAGGACATGGATAGTTTAGCAGAATGGATAGACAGTCAGGATGATAGTAATTGACTGAAACAGGACATTGATAATTTAGCAGAATGGACAGACAGTCAGGATGATAGTAAATGACTGAAACAGGACTTGGATAGTTTAGCAGCATGAATAGACAGTCAGGATGATAGTAATTGACTGAAACAGGACATTGACAGGTTAGCAGAATGGACAGACAGTCAGGTTGATAGTAAATGACTGAAACAGGACATTGATAGGTTAGCAGATTAGACAGAGAGTCAGGATGATAGTAATTGACTGAAACAGGACATTGACAGTTTAGCAGAATGGACAGAAAGTCAGGATGATACTAATTGACTGAAACAGGACATTGATATTTCAGCAGAATGGACAGACAGTCAGGATGATAGTAATTGACTGAAACAGGACATTGATAGTTTAGCAGAATGGACAGACAGTCAGGATGATAGTAATTGACTGAAACAGGACATTGATATTTTAGCAGATTAGACAGACAGTCAGTATGATAGTAATTGACTGAAGCAGGACTTTGTTAGGTTAGCAGAATGGATAGACAGTCAGGATGATAGTAATTGATTGAAACAGGACATGGATAGTTTAGCAGAATGGACAGAAAGTCAGGATGATAGTAATTGACTGAAACAGGACATGGATAGTTTCGCAGAATGGACAGACAGTCAGGATGATAGTAATTGACTGAAACAGGACATGGATAGTTTCGCAGAATGGACAGACAGTCAGGATGATAGTAATTGACTGAAACAAGACATGGATAATTTAGCTGAATGGACAGACTGTCAGGATGACAGTAATTGACTGAAACAGCACACTGATAGGTTAGCAGAATGGACAGACAGTCAGGATGATAGTAATTGACTGAAACAGGACATTGATAGTTTAGCAGAATGGACAGACAGTCAGAATGATAGTAATTGACTGAAACAGGACATGGATAGTTTAGCAGAATGGACAGACAGTCAGAATGATAGTAATTGACTGAAACAGGACATGGATAGTTTAGCAGAATGGATAGACAGTCAGGATGATAGTAATTGACTGAAACAGGACATTGATAGTTTAGCAGAATGGACAGACAGTCAAGATGATAGTAATTGAATGAAACAGGACATGGATAGTTTAGCAGAATGGACAGACAGTCAGAATGATAGTAATTGACAGAAACAGGACATGGATAGTTTAGCAGAATGGACAGACAGTCAGAATGATAGTAAATGACTGAAACAGGACATGGATAGTTTAGCAGAATGGACAGAGAGTCAGGATGATAGTAATTGACTGAAACAGGACATAGATAATTAGAATGGAGAGAGGATCAGCATGATAATAATTGACTGAAACAGGACATAGATAATTAGAATGGACAGAGGATCAGGATGATAGTAATTGACTGAAACAGGACATTGTTAGTTTAGCAGAATGGATAGACAGTCAGGATGATAGTAATTGACTGAAACAGGATATTGATAATTTAGCAGAATGGACAGACAGTCAGGATGATAGTAATTGACTGAAACAGGACATGGATAGTTTAGCAGAATGGACAGAGAGTTAGGATGATAGTAAATGACTGAAACAGGACTTGGATAGTTTAGCAGAATGGAGAGACAGTCAGGGTGATAGTAATTGACTGAAACAGGACATTGATAATTTAGCAGAATGGACAGACAGTCAGGATGATAGTAATTGACTGAAACAGGACATGGATAGTTGAGCAGAATGGATAGACAGTCAGGATGATAGTAATTGACTGAAACAGGACATAGATAATTAGAATGGACAGAGGATCAGGCTGATAGCAATTGACTGAAACAGGACATTGATAATTTAGCAGAATGGACAGACAGTCAGGATGATAGTAATTGACTGAAACAGGACATTGACAGTTTAGCAGCATGGACAGACAGTCAGGATGATAGTAATTGACTGAAACAGGACATTGATATTTCAGCAGAATGGACAGACAGTCAGGATGATAGTAATTGACTGAAACAGGACATTGATAGTTTAGCAGAATGGACAGACAGTCAGGATGATAGTAATTGACTGAAACAGGACATTGATAGTTTAGCAGAATGGACAGACAGTCAGGATGATAGTAATTGACTGAAACAGGACATTGATAGTTTAGCAGAATGGACAGACAGTCAGGATGATAGTAATTGACTGAAACAGGACATTGATATTTTAGCAGATTAGACAGACAGTCAGTATGATAGTAATTGACTGAAGCAGGACATGGATAGGTTAGCAGAAAGGATAGACAGTCAGGATGATAGTAATTGACTGAAACAGGACCTTGATAATTTAGCAGAATGGACAGACAGTCAGGATGATAGTAATTGACTGAAACAGGACATGGATAGTTTAGCAGCATGGATAGACAGTCAGGATGATAGTAATTGACTGAAACAGGACATGGATAATTTAGCAGAATGGACAGACAGTCAGGATGATAGTAATTGACTGAAACAGGACATGGATAGGTTAGCAGAAAGGATAGACAGTCAGGATGATAGTAATTGACTGAAACAGGACCTTGATAATTTAGCAGAATGGACAGACAGTCAGGATGATAGTAATTGACTGAAACAGGACATGGATAGCTTAGCAGCATGGATAGACAGTCAGGATGATAGTAATTGACTGAAACAGGACATGGATAATTTAGCAGAATGGACAGACAGTCAGGATGATAGTAATTGACTGAAACAGGACATGGATAATTTAGCAGAATGGACAGACTGTCAGGATGACAGTAATTGACTGAAACAGCACATTGATATGTTAGCAGAATGGACAGACAGTCAGGATGATAGTTATTGTCTGAAATAGGACATTGACAGTTTAGCAGAATCGACAGACAGTCAAGATGATAGTAATTGACTGAAACAGGACATGGATAGTTTAGCAGAATGGACAGACAGTCAGAATAATAGTAATTGACTGAAACAGGACATGGATAGTTTAGCAGAATGGATAGACAGTCAGGATGATAGTAATTGTCTGAAACAGGACATTGATAGTTTAGCAGAATGGACAGACTGTCAGGATGATAGTAAATGACTGAAACAGGACATTGATAGTTTAGCAGAATGGACAGAGAGGCAGGATGATAGCAATTGACTGAAACAGGACATGGATAGTTTTGCAGAAAAGGAAGACAGTCAGGATGATAGTAATTGACTGAAACAGGACATTGATAGTTCAGCAGAAAAGGAAGACAGTCAGGATGATAGTAATTGACTGAAGCAGGACATGGATAGTTTAGCAGAATGGATAGACAGTCAGGATGATAGTAATTGACTGAAACAGGACATTGATAATTTAGCAGAATGGACAGACAGTCAGGATGATAGTAATTGACTGAAACAGGACATGGATAGTTTAGCAGAATGGACAGACAGTCAGGATGATAGTAATTGACTGAAACAGGACATGGATAGTTTAGCAGAATTGACAGACAGTCAGGATGATAGTAAATGACTGAAACAGGACATGGATAGTTTAGCAGAATGGACAGACAGTCAGGATGATAGTAAATGACTGAAACAGGACATGGATAATTTAGCAGAATGGACAGACAGTCAGGATGATAGTAAATGACTGAAACAGGACTTGGATAGTTTAGCCTCATGAATAGACAGTCAGGATGATAGTAATTGACTGAAACAGGACATTGACAGGTTAGCAGAATGGACAGACATTCAGGTTGATAGTAAATGACTGAAACAGGACATTGATAGGTTACCAGATTAGACAGAGAGTCAGGATGATAGTAATTGACTGAAACAGGACATTGATAATTTAGCAGAATGGACAGACAGTCAGGATGATAGTAATTGACTGAAACAGGACATTGACAGTTTAGCAGAATGGACAGAAAGTCAGGATGATAGTAATTGACTGAAACAGGACATTGATATTTCAGCAGAATGGACAGTCAGGATGATAGTAATTGACTGAAACAGGACATTGATAGTTTAGCAGAATGGACAGACAGTCAGGATGATAGTAATTGACTGAAACAGGACATTGATATTTTAGCAGATTAGACAGACAGTCAGTATGATAGTAATTGACTGAAGCAGGACTTTGTTAGGTTAGCAGAATGGATAGACAGTCAGGATGATAGTAATTGATTGAAACAGGACATTGATAGGTTAGCAGAATGGACAGACAGTCAAGATGATAGTAATTGACTGAAACAGGACATGGATAGTTTAGCAGAATGGATAGACTGTCAGGATGACAGTAATTGACTGAAACAGCACATTGATAGGTTAGCAGAATGGACAGACAGTCAGGATGATAGTAATTGACTGAAACAGGACATGGATAGTTTAGCAGAATGGACAGACAGACAGGATGACAGTAATTGACTGAAACAGCACATTGATAGGTTAGCAGAATGGACAGACAGTCAGGATGATAGTAATTGTCTGAAATAGGACATTGATAGTTTAGCAGAATGGACAGACAGTCTGGATGATAGTAATTGACTGAAACAGGACATGGATAGTTTAGCAGAATGGACAGACAGTCAGGATGACAGTAATTGACTGAAACAGCACATTGATATGTTAGCAGAATGGACAGACAGTCAGGATGATAGTAATTGACTGAAACAGGACATTGATAGTTTAGCAGAATGGACAGACAGTCAGGATGATAGTAATTAACTGAAACAGGACATTGATAGTTTAGCAGAATGGATAGACAGTCAGGATGATAGTAATTGACTGAAACAGGACATGGATAGTTTCGCAGAATGGACAGTCAGTCAGGATGATAGTAATTGACTGAAACAGGACATTGATAGTTTAGCAGAATGGACAGACAGTCAGGATGATAGTAATTGACTGAAACAGGACATTGATAGTTTAGCAGAATGGATAGACAGTCAGGATGATAGTAATTGACTGAAATAGGACATTGATAGTTTAGCAGAATGGACAGACAGTCGGGATGATAGTAATTGACTGAAACAGGACATTGATAGTTTAGCAGAATGGATAGACAGTCAGGATGATAGTAATTGACTGAAACAGGACATGGATAGTTTCGCAGAATGGACAGACAGTCAGGATGATAGTAATTGACTGAAACAGGACATGGATAGTTTCGCAGAATGGACAGACAGTCAGGATGATAGTAATTGACTGAAACAGGACATGGATAATTTAGCAGAATGGACAGACTGTCAGGATGACAGTAATTGACTGAAACAGCACATTGATAGGTTAGCAGAATGGACAGACAGTCAGGATGATAGTAATTGACTGAAACAGGACATTGATAGTTTAGCAGAATGGACAGACAGTCAGAATGATAGTAATTGACTGAAACAGGACATGGATAGTTTAGCAGAATGGATAGACAGTCAGGATGATAGTAATTGACTGAAACAGGACATTGATAGTTTAGCAGAATGGACAGACAGTCAAGATGATAGTAATTGACTGAAACAGGACATGGATAGTTTAGCAGAATGGACAGACAGTCAGAATGATAGTAATTGACTGAAACAGGACATGTATAGTTTAGCAGAATGGACAGACAGTCAGAATGATAGTAAATGACTGAAACAGGACATGGATAGTTTAGCAGAATGGACAGAGAGTCAGGATGATAGCAATTGACTGAAACAGGACATAGATAATTAGAATGGAGAGAGGATCAGCATGATAATAATTGACTGAAACAGGACATAGATAATTAGAATGGACAGAGGATCAGGATGATAGTAATTGACTGAAACAGGACATTGTTAGTTTAGCAGAATGGATAGACAGTCAGGATGATAGTAATTGACTGAAACAGGGCATTGATAGTTTAGCAGAAAAGAAAGACAGTCAGGATGATAGTAATTGACTGAAGCAGGACATGGGTAGTATAGCAGAATGGACAGACAGTCAGGATGATAGTAATTGACTGAAACAGGACATTGATAGTTTAGCAGAATGGACAGAGAGTCAGGATGATAGTAAATGACTGAAACAGGTCATTGAAAGTTTAGCAGAATGGATAGACAGTCAGGATGATAGTAATTGACTGAAACAGGGCATTGATAGTTTAGCAGAAAAGAAAGACAGTCAGGATGATAGTAATTGACTGAAGCAGGACATGGGTAGTATAGCAGAATGGACAGAGGATCAGGATGATAGTAATTGACTGAAACAGGACATTGATAATTTAGCAGAATGGACAGACAGTCAGGATGATAGTAATTGACTGAAACAGGACATTGATAGGTTAGCAGAATGGACTGACAGTCAGGATGATAGTAATTGACTGAAACAGGACATTGATATGTTAGCAGAATGGACTGACAGTCAGGATGATAGTAATTGACTGAAACAGGACATTGATAGTTTAGCAGAATGGACAGACAGTCAGGATGATAGTAATTGACTGAAAAAGGACATGGATAGTTTAGCAGAATGGACAGACAGTCAGAATGATAGTAATTGACTGAAACAGGACATGGATAGTTTAGCAGAATGGATAAACAGTCAGGATGATAGTAATTGACTGAAACAGGACATTGGTAGTTTAGCAGAATGGACAGAGAGTCAGGATGATAGTAATTGACTGAAACAGGACATTGATATTTTAGCAGAATGGACAGACAGTCAGGATGATAGTAAATGACTGAAACAGGACATGGATATTTTAGCAGAATGGACAGAGAGTCAGGATGATAGTAAATGACTGAAACAGGACATTGATAATTTAGCAGAATGGACAGACAGTCAGGTTGATAGTAATTGACTGAAACAGGACATTGATAGGTTAGCAGAATGGACTGACAGTCAGGATGATAGTAATTGACTGAAACAGGACATTGATAGTTTAGCAGAATGGACAGACAGTCAGGATGATAGTAATTGACTGAAACAGGACATGGATAGTTTAGCAGAATGGACAGACAGTCAGAATGATAGTAATTGACTGAAACAGGACATGGATAGTTTAGCAGAATGGATAAACAGTCAGGATGATAGTAATTGACTGAAACAGGACATTGATAGTTTAGCAGAATGGACAGACAGTCAGGATGATAGTAAATGACTGAAACAGGACATGGATATTTTAGCAGAATGGACAGAGAGTCAGGATGATAGTAAATGACTGAAACAGGACATGGATATTTTAGCAGAATGGACAGACAGTCAGGATGATATTAATTGACTGAAACAGGACATGGATAATTTAGCAGAATGGACAGACAGTCAGGATGATAGTAATTGACTGAAACAGGACATTGATAGTTTAGCAGAATGGACAGGGAGTCAGGATGATAGAAATTGACTGAAACAGGACATTGATAGTTTAGCAGAATGGATAGACAGTCAGGATGATAGTAATTGACTGAAACAGGACATGGATAGGTTAGCAGAATGGACAGACAGTCAGGATGATAGTAATTGACTGAAACAGGACATGGATAGGTTAGCAGAATGGACAGACAGTCAGGATGATAGTAATTGACTGAAACCGGACATGGATAGGTTAGCAGAATGGACAGACAGTCAGGATGATAGTAATTGACTGAAACAGGACATGGATAGGTTAGCAGAATTACAGACAGTCAGGATGATAGTAATTGAATGAAACAGGACATTGATAGTTTAGCAGACTGGACAGACAGTCAGGATGATAGTAAAAGACTGAAACAGAACATTGAGTGGTTAGCAGAATGGACAGACAGTCAGGATGATAGTAATTGACTGAAACAGGTCTTGGATAATTTAGCAGAATGGACAGACAGTCAGGATGATAGTAAATGACTGAAACAGGACATGGATAATTTAGCAGAATGGACAGACTGTCAGGATGATAGTAAATGACTGAAACAGGACATGGATAGTTTAGCAGAATGGACAGACAGTCAGGATGATAATAAATGACTGAAACAGGGCTTGGATAGATTAGCAGAATGGACAGACAGTCAGGATGATAGTAAATGACTGAAACAGGACTTGGATCGTTTAGCAGCATGGATAGACAGTCAGGATGATAGTAATTGACTGAAACAGGACATTGATATGTTAGCAGAATAGACAGACAGTCAGGTTGATAGTAAATGACTCAAACAGGACATGGATAGTTTAGCAGAATGGACAGACAGTCAGGATGATAGTAATTGACTGAAACAGGGCATGGATAGTTTAGCAGAATGGACAGACAGTCAGGATGATAGTAATTGACTGAAACAGGGCTTGGATAGATTAGCAGAATGGACAGACAGTCAGGATGATAGTAAATGACTGAAACAGGACATGGATAATTTAGCAGAATGGACAGACTGTCAGGATGATAGTAAATGACTGAAACAGGACATGGATAGTTTAGCAGAATGGACAGACAGTCAGGATGATAGTAAATGACTGAAACAGGACATGGATAATTTAGCAGAATGGACAGACAGTCAGGATGATAGTAAATGACTGAAACAGGACTTGGATCGTTTAGCAGCATGGATAGACAGTCAGGATGATAGTAATTGACTGAAACAGGACATTGATAGGTTAGCAGAATAGACAGACAGTCAGGTTGATAGTAAATGACTGAAACAGGACATGGATAGTTTAGCAGCATGGATAGACAGTCAGGATGATAGTAATTGACTGAAACAGGACATTGATAGTTTAGCAGAATGTACAGACAGTCAGGATGATAGTAATCGACGGAAACAGGACTTGGATAGTTTAGCAGAATGGACAGACAGTCAGGATGATAGTAAATGACTGAAACAGGACATGGATAATTTAGCAGAATGGACAGACTGTCAGGATGATAGTAAATGACTGAAACAGGACATGGATAGTTTAGCAGAATGGACAGACAGTCATGATGATAGTAAATGACTGAAACAGGACATGGATAATTCAGCAGAGTGGACAGACAGTCAGGATGATAGTAAATGACTGAAACAGGACATGGATAATTTAGCAGAATGGACAGACAGTCAGGATGATAGTAAATGACTGAAACAGGACATGGATAATTTAGCAGAATGGACAGACTGTCAGGATGATAGTAAATGACTGAAACAGGACATGGATAGTTTAGCAGAATGGACAGACAGTCAGGATGATAGTAAATGACTGAAACAGGGCTTGGATAGATTAGCAGAATGGACAGACAGTCAGGATGATAGTAAATGACTGAAACAGGACTTGGATCGTTTAGCAGCATGGATAGACAGTCAGGATGATAGTAATTGACTGAAACAGGACATTGATAGGTTAGCAGAATAGACAGACAGTCCGGTTGATAGTAAATGACTCAAACAGGACATGGATAGTTTAGCAGAATGGACAGAAAGTCAGGATGATTGTAATTGACTGAAACAGGGCATGGATAGTTTAGCAGAATGGACAGACAGTCAGGATGATAGTAATTGACTGAAACAGGGCTTGGATAGATTATCAGAATGGACAGACAGTCAGGATGATAGTAAATGACTGAAACAGGACATGGATAATTTAGCAGAATGGACAGACTGTCAGGATGATAGTAAATGACTGAAACAGGACATGGATAGTTTAGCAGAATGGACAGACAGTCAGGATGATAGTAAATGACTGAAACAGGACATGGATAATTTAGCAGAATGGACAGACAGTCAGGATGATAGTAAATGACTGAAACAGGACTTGGATCGTTTAGCAGCATGGATAGACAGTCAGGATGATAGTAATTGACTGAAACAGGACATTGATAGTTTAGCAGAATGGACAGACAGTCAGGATGATAGTAATTGACTGAAACAGGACATTGATATTTTAGCAGATTAGACAGACAGTCAGTATGATAGTAATTGACTGAAGCAGGACATGGATAGGTTAGCAGAAAGGATAGACAGTCAGGATGATAGTAATTGACTGAAACAGGACATGGATAATTTAGCAGAATGGACAGACAGTCAGGATGATAGTAATTGACTGAAACAGGACATGGATAATTTAGCAGAATGGACAGACTGTCAGGATGACAGTAATTGACTGAAACAGCACATTGATATGTTAGCAGAATGGACAGACAGTCAGGATGATATTTATTGTCTGAAATAGGACATTGACAGTTTAGCAGAATCGACAGACAGTCAAGATGATAGTAATTGACTGAAACAGGACATGGATAGTTTAGCAGAATGGACAGACAGTCAGAATGATAGTAATTGACTGAAACAGGACATGGATAGTTTAGCAGAATGGATAGACAGTCAGGATGATAGTAATTGTCTGAAACAGGACATTGATAGTTTAGCAGAATGGACAGACTGTCAGGATGATAGTAAATGACTGAAACATGACATGGATAGTTTAGCAGAATGGACAGAGAGGCAGGATGATAGCAATTGACTGAAACAGGACATAGATAATTAGAATGGACAGAAGATCAGGATGATAGCAATTGACTGAAACAGGACATTGTTAGTTTAGCAGAATGGACAGACAGTCAGGATGATAGTAATTGACTGAAACAGGACATTAATAGGTTAGCAGAATGGACAGACAGTCAGGATGATAGTAATTGACTGAAACAGGACATGGATAATTTAGCAGAATGGACAGACTGTCAGGATGACAGTAATTGACTGAAACAGCACATTGATATGTTAGCAGAATGGACAGACAGTCAGGATGATAGTTATTGTCTGAAATAGGACATTGACAGTTTAGCAGAATCGACAGACAGTCAAGATGATAGTAATTGACTGAAACAGGACATGGATAGTTTAGCAGAATGGACAGACAGTCAGAATGATAGTAATTGACTGAAACAGGACATGGATAGTTTAGCAGAATGGATAGACAGTCAGGATGATAGTAATTGTCTGAAACAGGACATTGATAGTTTAGCAGAATGGACAGACTGTCAGGATGATAGTAAATGACTGAAACATGACATGGATAGTTTAGCAGAATGGACAGAGAGGCAGGATGATAGCAATTGACTGAAACAGGACATAGATAATTAGAATGGACAGAAGATCAGGATGATAGCAATTGACTGAAACAGGACATTGTTAGTTTAGCAGAATGGACAGACAGTCAGGATGATAGTAATTGACTGAAACAGGACATTAATAGGTTAGCAGAATGGACAGACAGTCAGGATGATAGTAATTGACTGAAACAGGACATGGATAATTTAGCAGAATGGACAGACTGTCAGGATGACAGTAATTGACTGAAACAGCACATTGATATGTTAGCAGAATGGACAGACAGTCAGGATGATAGTTATTCTCTGAAATAGGACATTGACAGTTTAGCAGAATCGACAGACAGTCAAGATGATAGTAATTGACTGAAACAGGACATGGATAGTTTAGCAGAATGGACAGACAGTCAGAATGATAGTAATTGACTGAAACAGGACATGGATAGTTTAGCAGAATGGATAGACAGTCAGGATGATAGTAATTGTCTGAAACAGGACATTGATAGTTTAGCAGAATGGACAGACTGTCAGGATGATAGTAAATGACTGAAACATGACATGGATAGTTTAGCAGAATGGACAGAGAGGCAGGATGATAGCAATTGACTGAAACAGGACATAGATAATTAGAATGGACAGAAGATCAGGATGATAGCAATTGACTGAAACAGGACATTGTTAGTTTAGCAGAATGGACAGACAGTCAGGATGATAGTAATTGACTGAAACAGGACATTAATAGGTTAGCAGAATGGACAGACAGTCAGGATGATAGTAATTGACTGAAACAGGATATTGATAATTTAGCAGAATGGACAGACAGTCAGGATGATAGTAATTGACTGAAACAGGACATGGATAGTTTAGCAGAATGGACAGAGAGTCAGGATGATAGTAAATGACTGAAACAGTACTTGGATAGTTTAGCAGAATGGAGAGACAGTCAGGATGATAGTAATTGACTGAAACAGGACATTGATAGTTTAGCAGAATGGACAGACAGTCAGGATGATAGTAATTGACTGAAACAGGACATGGATAGTTTTGCAGAAAAGGAAGACAGTCAGTATGATAGTAATTGACTGAAACAGGGCATTGATAGTTTAGCAGAAAAGGAAGACAGTCAGGATGATAGTAATTGACTGAAGCAGGACATGGGTAGTATAGCAGAATGGATAGACAGTCAGGATGATAGTAATTGACTGAAACAGGACATTGATAGTTTAGCAGAATGGACAGAGAGTCAGGATGATAGTAAATGACTGAAACAGGTCATTGAAAGTTTAGAAGATTGGATAGACAGTCAGGATGATAGTAATTGACTGAAACAGGACATTGATAATTCAGCAGAATGGACAGACAGTCAGGATGATAGTAATTGACTGAAACAGGACATGGATAGTTTAGCAGAATGGATAGACAGTCAGGATGATAGTAATTGACTGAAACAGGACATTGATAATTTAGCAGAATGGACAGACAGTCTAGGATGATAGTAATTGACTGAAACAGGACATGGATAGTTTAGCAGAATTGACAGACAGTCAGGATGATAGTAAATGACTGAAACAGGACATGGATAGTTTAGCAGAATGGACAGACAGTCAGGATGATAGTAAATGACTGAAACAGGACATGGATAATTTAGCAGAATGGACAGACAGTCAGGATGATAGTAAATGACTGAAACAGGACTTGGATAGTTTAGCAGCATGAATAGACAGTCAGGATGATAGTAATTGATTGAAACAGGACATTGAAAGGTTAGCAGAATGGACAGACAGTCAAGATGATAGTAATTGACTGAAACAGGACATGGATAGTTTAGCAGAATGGATAGACTGTCAGGATGACAGTAATTGACTGAAACAGCACATTGATAGGTTAGCAGAATGGACAGACAGTCAGGATGACAGTCATTGACTGAAACAGCACATTGATAGGTTAGCAGAATGGACAGACAGTCAGGATGATAGTAATTGTCTGAAATAGGACATTGATAGTTTAGCAGAATGGACAGACAGTCTGGATGATAGTAATTGAATGAAACAGGACATGGATAGTTTAGCAGAATGGACAGACAGTCAGGATGACAGTAATTGACTGAAACAGCACATTGATAGGTTAGCAGAATGGACAGACAGTCAGGATGATAGTAATTGACTGAAACAGGACATTGATAGTTTAGCAGAATGGACAGACAGTCAGGATGATAGTAATTAACTGAAACAGGACATTGATAGTTTAGCAGAATGGATAGACAGTCAGGATGATAGTAATTGACTGAAACAGGACATGGATAGTTTCGCAGAATGGACAGTCAGTCAGGATGATAGTAATTGACTGAAACAGGACATTGATAGTTTAGCAGAATGGACAGACAGTCAGGATGATAGTAATTGACTGAAACAGGACATTGATAGTTTAGCAGAATGGATAGACAGTCAGGATGATAGTAATTGACTGAAATAGGACATTGATAGTTTAGCAGAATGGACAGACAGTCGGGATGATAGTAATTGACTGAAACAGGACATTGATAGTTTAGCAGAATGGATAGACAGTCAGGATGATAGTAATTGACTGAAACAGGACATGGATAGTTTCGCAGAATGGACAGACAGTCAGGATGATAGTAATTGACTGAAGCAGGACATGGATAGTTTCGCAGAATGGACAGACAGTCAGGATGATAGTAATTGACTGAAACAGGACATGGATAATTTAGCAGAATGGACAGACTGTCAGGATGACAGTAATTGACTGAAACAGCACATTGATAGGTTAGCAGAATGGACAGACAGTCAGGATGATAGTAATTGACTGAAACAGGACATTGATAGTTTAGCAGAATGGACAGACAGTCAGAATGATAGTAATTGACTGAAACAGGACATGGATAGTTTAGCAGAATGGACAGACATTCAGAATGATAGTAATTGACTGAAACAGGACATGGATAGTTTAGCAGAATGGATAGACAGTCAGGATGATAGTAATTGACTGAAACAGGACATTGATAGTTTAGCAGAATGGACAGACAGTCAAGATGATAGTAATTGACTGAAACAGGACATGGATAGTTTAGCAGAATGGACAGACAGTCAGAATGATAGTAATTGACTGAAACAGGACATGTATAGTTTAGCAGAATGGACAGACAGTCAGAATGATAGTAAATGACTGAAACAGGACATGGATAGTTTAGCAGAATGGACAGAGAGTCAGGATGATAGTAATTGACTGAAACAGGACATAGATAATTAGAATGGAGAGAGGATCAGCATGATAATAATTGACTGAAACAGGACATAGATAATTAGAATGGACAGAGGATCAGGATGATAGTAATTGACTGAAACAGGTCATTGTTAGTTTAGCAGAATGGACAGACAGTCAGGATGATAGTAATTGACTGACACAGGATATTGATAAATTAGCAGAATGGACAGACAGTCAGGATGACAGTAATTGACTGAAACAGGACATGGATAGTTTAGCAGAATGGACAGAGAGTCAGGATGATAGTAAATGACTGAAACAGGACTTGGATAGTTTAGCAGAATGGAGAGACAGTCAGCATGATAGTAATTGACTGAAACAGGACATTGATAATTTAACAGAATGGACAGACAGTCAGGATGATAGTAATTGACTGAAACAGGACATGGATAGTTTAGCAGAATGGACAGACAGTCAAGATGATAGTAATTGACTGAAACAGGACATGGATAGTTTAGCAGAATGGACAGACAGTCAGAATGATAGTAATTGACTGAAACAGGACATGTATAGTTTAGCAGAATGGACAGACAGTCAGAATGATAGTAAATGACTGAAACAGGACATGGATAGTTTAGCAGAATGGACAGAGAGTCAGGATGATAGTAATTGACTGAAACAGGACATAGATAATTAGAATGGAGAGAGGATCAGCATGATAATAATTGACTGAAACAGGACATAGATAATTAGAATGGACAGAGGATCAGGATGATAGTAATTGACTGAAACAGGTCATTGTTAGTTTAGCAGAATGGACAGACAGTCAGGATGATAGTAATTGACTGACACAGGATATTGATAAATTAGCAGAATGGACAGACAGTCAGGATGACAGTAATTGACTGAAACAGGACATGGATAGTTTAGCAGAATGGACAGAGAGTCAGGATGATAGTAAATGACTGAAACAGGACTTGGATAGTTTAGCAGAATGGAGAGACAGTCAGCATGATAGTAATTGACTGAAACAGGACATTGATAATTTAACAGAATGGACAGACAGTCAGGATGATAGTAATTGACTGAAACAGGACATGGATAGTTGAGCAGAATGGATAGACAGTCAGGATGATAGTAATTGACTGAAACAGGGCATTGATAGTTTAGCAGAAAATAAAGACAGTCAGGATGATAGTAATTGACTGAAGCAGGACATGGGTAGTATAGCAGAATGGACAGACAGTCAGGATGATAGTAATTGACTGAAACAGGACATTGATAGTTTAGCAGAATGGACAGAGAGTCAGGATGATAGTAAATGACTGAAACAGGTCATTGAAAGTTTAGCAGAATGGATAGACAGTCAGGATGATAGTAATTGACTGAAACAGGACATTGATAGTTTAGCAGAAAAGAAAGACAGTCAGGATGATAGTAATTGACTGAAACAGGGCATTGATAGTTTAGCAGAAAAGAAAGACAGTCAGGATGATAGTAATTGACTGAAGCAGGACATGGGTAGTATAGCAGAATGGACAGAGGATCAGGATGATAGTAATTGACTGAAACAGGACATTGATAATTTAGCAGAATGGACAGACAGTCAGGATGATAGTAATTGACTGAAACAGGACATTGATAGGTTAGCAGAATGGACTGACAGTCAGGATGATAGTAATTGACTGAAACAGGACATTGATAGTTTAGCAGAATGGACAGACAGTCAGGATGATAGTAATTGACTGAAACAGGACATTGATAGGTTAGCAGAATGGACTGACAGTCAGGATGATAGTAATTGACTGAAACAGGACATTGATAGTTTAGCAGAATGGACAGACAGTCAGGATGATAGTAATTGACTGAAACAGGACATGGATAGTTTAGCAGAATGGACAGACAGTCAGAATGATAGTAATTGACTGAAACAGGACATGGATAGTTTAGCAGAATGGATAAACAGTCAGGATGATAGTAATTGACTGGAACAGGACATTGGTAGTTTAGCAGAATGGACAGAGAGTCAGGATGATAGTAATTGACTGAAACAGGACATTGATATTTTAGCAGAATGGACAGACAGTCAGGATGATAGTAAATGACTGAAACAGGACATGGATAGGTTAGCAGAATGGACAGAGAGTCAGGATGATAGTAAATGACTGAAACAGGACATTGATAATTTAGCAGAATGGACAGACAGTCAGGATGATAGTAATTGACTGAAACAGGACATTGATAGGTTAGCAGAATGGACTGACAGTCAGGATGATAGTAATTGACTGAAACAGGACATTGATAGTTTAGCAGAATGGACAGACAGTCAGGATGATAGTAATTGACTGAAACAGGACATGGATAGTTTAGCAGAATGGACAGACAGTCAGAATGATAGTAATTGACTGAAACAGGACATGGATAGTTTAGCAGAATGGATAAACAGTCAGGATGATAGTAATTGACTGAAACAGGACATTGATAGTTTAGCAGAATGGACAGACAGTCAGGATGATAGTAAATGACTGAAACAGGACATGGATATTTTAGCAGAATGGACAGAGAGTCAGGATGATAGTAAATGACTGAAACAGGACATGGATATTTTAGCAGAATGGACAGACAGTCAGGATGATATTAATTGACTGAAACAGGACATGGATAATTTAGCAGAATGGACAGACAGTCAGGATGATAGTAATTGACTGAAACAGGACATTGATAGTTTAGCAGAATGGACAGACAGTCAGGATGATAGTAATTGACTGAAACAGGACATTGATAGTTTAGCAGAATGGATAGACAGTCAGGATGATAGTAATTGACTGAAACAGGACATGGATAGGTTAGCAGAATGGACAGACAGTCAGGATGATAGTAATTGACTGAAACAGGACATGGATAGGTTAGCAGAATGGACAGACAGTCAGGATGATAGTAATTGACTGAAACCGGACATGGATCGGTTAGCAGAATGGACAGACAGTCAGGATGATAGTAATTGACTGAAACAGGACATGGATAGGTTAGCAGAATGGACAGACAGTCAGGATGATAGTAATTGACTGAAACAGGACATTGATAGTTTAGCAGACTGGACAGACAGTCAGGATGATAGTAATTGACTGAAACAGAACATTGAGTGGTTAGCAGAATGGACAGACAGTCAGGATGATAGTAATTGACTGAAACAGGACTTGGATAATTTAGCAGAATGGACAGACAGTCAGGATGATAGTAAATGACTGAAACAGGACATGGATAATTTAGCAGAATGGACAGACTGTCAGGATGATAGTAAATGACTGAAACAGGACATGGATAGTTTAGCAGAATGGACAGACAGTCAGGATGATAGTAAATGACTGAAACAGGGCTTGGATAGATTAGCAGAATGGACAGACAGTCAGGATGATAGTAAATGACGGAAACAGGACTTGGATCGTTTAGCAGCATGGATAGACAGTCAGGATGATAGTAATTGACTGAAACAGGACATTGATAGGTTAGCAGAATAGACAGACAGTCAGGTTGATAGTAAATGACTCAAACAGGACATGGATAGTTTAGCAGAATGGACAGATAGTCAGGATGATAGTAATTGACTGAAACAGGGCATGGATAGTTTAGCTGAATGGACAGACAGTCAGGATGATAGTAATTGACTGAAACAGGGCTTGGATAGATTAGCAGAATGGACAGACAGTCAGGATGATAGTAAATGACTGAAACAGGACATGGATAATTTAGCAGAATGGACAGACTGTCAGGATGATAGTAATTGACTGAAACAGGACATGGATAGTTTAGCAGAATGGACAGACTGTCAGGATGATAGTAAATGACTGAAACAGGACATGGATAATTTAGCAGAATGGACAGACAGTCAGGATGATAGTAAATGACTGAAACAGGACTTGGATCGTTTAGCAGCATGGATAGACAGTCAGGATGATAGTAATTGACTGAAACAGGACATTGATAGGTTAGCAGAATAGACAGACAGTCAGGTTGATAGTAAATGACTGAAACAGGACATGGATAGTTTAGCAGCATGGATAGACAGTCAGGATGATAGTAATTGACTGAAACAGGACATTGATAGTTTAGCAGAATGTACAGACAGTCAGGATGATAGTAATTGACTGAAACAGGACTTGGATAGTTTAGCAGAATGGACAGACAGTCAGGATGATAGTAAATGACTGAAACAGGACATGGATAATTTAGCAGAATGGACAGACTGTCAGGATGATAGTAAATGACTGAAACAGGACATGGATAGTTTAGCAGAATGGACAGACAGTCATGATGATATTAAATGACTGAAACAGGACATGGATAATTCAGCAGAGTGGACGGACAGTCAGGATGATAGTAAATGACTGAAACAGGACATGGATAATTTAGCAGAATGGACAGACAGTCAGGATGATAGTAATTGACTGAAACAGGACATGGATAATTTAGCAGAATGGACAGACTGTCAGGATGATAGTAAATGACTGAAACAGGACATGGATAGTTTAGCAGAATGGACAGACAGTCAGGAGGATAGTAAATGACTGAAACAGGGCTTGGATAGATTAGCGGAATGGACAGACAGTCAGGATTATAGTAAATGACTGAAACAGGACTTGGATCGTTTAGCAGCATGAATAGACAGTCAGGATGATAGTAATTGACTGAAACAGGACATTGATAGGTTAGCAGAATAGACAGACAGTCAGGTTGATAGTAAATGACTGAAACAGGACATGGATAGTTTAGCAGCATGGATGGACAGTCAGGTTGATAGTAAATGACTCAAACAGGACATGGAGAGTTTAGCAGAATGGACAGACAGTCAGGATGATAGTAATTGATTGAAACAGGGCATGGATAGTTTAGCAGAATGGACAGACAGTCAGGATGATAGTAATTGACTGAAACAGGGCTTGGATAGATTAGCAGAATGGACAGACAGTCAGGATGATAGTAAATGACTGAAACAGGACATGGATAATTTAGCAGAATGGACAGACTGTCAGGATGATAGTAAATGACTGAAACAGGACATGGATAGTTTAGCAGAATGGACAGACAGTCAGGAGGATAGTAAATGACTGAAACAGGGCTTGGATAGATTAGCGGAATGGACAGACAGTCAGGATTATAGTAAATGACTGAAACAGGACTTGGATCGTTTAGCAGCATGAATAGACAGTCAGGATGATAGTAATTGACTGAAACAGGACATTGATAGGTTAGCAGAATAGACAGACAGTCAGGTTGATAGTAAATGACTGAAACAGGACATGGATAGTTTAGCAGCATGGATGGACAGTCAGGTTGATAGTAAATGACTCAAACAGGACATGGAGAGTTTAGCAGAATGGACAGACAGTCAGGATGATAGTAATTGATTGAAACAGGGCATGGATAGTTTAGCAGAATGGACAGACAGTCAGGATGATAGTAATTGACTGAAACAGGGCTTGGATAGATTAGCAGAATGGACAGACAGTCAGGATGATAGTAAATGACTGAAACAGGACATGGATAATTTAGCAGAATGGACAGACTGTCAGGATGATAGTAAATGACTGAAACAGGACATGGATAGTTTAGCAGAATGGACAGACAGTCAGGATGATAGTAAATGACTGAAACAGGACATGGATAATTTAGCAGAATGGACAGACAGTCAGGATGATAGTAAATGACTGAAACAGGACTTGGATCGTTTAGCAGCATGGATAGACAGTCAGGATGATAGTAATTGACTGAAACAGGGCATTGATAGGTTAGCAGAATAGACAGACAGTCAGGTTGATAGTAAATGACTGAAACAGGACATGGATAGTTTAGCAGCATGGATGGACAGTCAGGATGATAGTAATTGACTGAAACAGGACATTGATAGTTTAGCAGAATGTACAGACAGTCAGGATGATAGTAATTGACTGAAACAGGACTTGGATAGTTTAGCAGAATGGCCAGACAGTCAGGATGATAGTAAATGACTGAAACAGGACATGGATAATTTAGCAGAATGGACAGACTGTCAGGATGATAGTAAATGACTGAAACAGGACATGGATAGTTTAGCAGAATGGACAGACAGTCATGATGATAGTAAATGACTGAAACAGGACATGGATAATTCAGCAGAGTGGACAGACAGTCAGGATGATAGTAAATGACTGAAACAGGACTTGGATCGTTAAGCAGCATGGACAGACAGTCAGGATGATAGTAATTGACTGAAACAGAACATTGATTGGTTAGCAGACTGGACAGACAGTCAGGATGATAGTAATTGACTGAAACAGGACATGGATAATTTAGCAGAATGGACAGACAGTCAGGTTGATAGTAAATGACTGAAACAGGACATGGATAGTTTAGCAGAATGGACAGACAGTCAGGATGATAGTAATTGACTGAAACAGGACATGGATAATTTAGCAGAATGGACAGACAGTCAGGTTGATAGTAAATGACTGAAACAGGACATGGATAGTTTAGCAGAATGGACAGACAGTCAGGATGATAGTAATTGACTGAAACAGGACATGGATAATTTAGCAGAATGGATAGACAGTCAGGATGATAGTAATTGACTGAAACAGGACATGGATAATTTAGCAGAATGGATAGACAGTCAGGATGATAGTAATTGACTGAAACAGGACATGGATAATTTAGCAGAATGGATAGACAGTCAGGATGATAGTAATTGACTGAAACAGGACATTGATAGTTTAGCAGAATGGACAGACAGTCAGGATGATAGTAACTGACTGAAACAGGACATGGATAATTTAGCAGAATGGACAGAAAGTCAGGATGATAGTAATTGACTGAAACAGGACATTGATAGGTTAGCAGAATGAACAGACTGTCATGATGATAGATAAATGACTGAAACAGGACATGGATAATTTAGCAGAATGGACAGACAGTCAGGATGATAGTATTTGACTGAAACAGGACATTGATAGGTTAGCAGAATGGACAGACAGTCTGGATGGTAGTAATTGACTGAAGCAGGACATTGATAGGTTAGGAGATTAGACAGACAGTCAGGATGATAGTAATTGACTGAAGCAGGACATTGTTAGGTTAGCAGAATGGATAGACAGTCAGGATGATAGTAATTGACTGAAACAGGACATGGATAGTTTAGCAGAATGGAGAGACAGTCAGGATGATAGTAATTGACTGAAACAGGACATGGATAATTTAGCAGAATGGACAGACAGTCAGCATGATAGTAATTGACTGAAACAGGACATGGGTAGTTTAGCAGAATGGACAGACAGTCAGGATGATAGTAATTGACTGAAACAGGACATGGATAGTTTAGCAGAATGGACAGACAGTCAGGATGATAGTAATTGACTGAAACAGGACATGGATAAATTAGCAGAATGGACAGACAGTCAGGATGATAGTAAATGACTGAAACAGGACATGGATAATTTAGCAGAATGGACAGACTGTCAGGATGATAGTAAATGACTGAAACAGGACATGGATAGTTTAGCAGAATGGACAGACAGTCAGGATGATAGTAATTGACCTCAACAGGACATGGATAGTTTAGCGGAATGGACAGACTTTCAGGTTGATAGTAATTGACTGAAACAGGACATGGATAGTTTAGCGGAATGGATAGACAGTCAGGATGATAGTAATTGACAGAAACAGGACATTGATAATTTAGCAGAATGGACAGACAGTCAGGATGATAGTAATTGACTGAAACAGGACATTGATAGTTTAACAGATTAGACAGACAGTCAGGATGATAGTAATTGACTGAAACAGGACATTGATATTTTAGCAGATTAGACAGACAGTCAGGATGATAGTAATTGACTGAAGCAGGACATTGTTAGGTTAGCAGAATGGACAGACAGTCAGGATGACAGTAATTGACTGAAGCAGGACATTGTTAGGTTAGCAGAATGGATAGACAGTCAGATGATAGTAATTGACTGAAACAGGACATGGATAGTTTAGCAGAATGGATAGACAGTCAGGATGATAGTAATTGACTGAAACAGGACATTGATAATTTAGCAGAATGGACAGACAGTCAGGATGATAGTAATTGACTGAAACAGGACATTGATAGTTTAGCAGACTGGACAGACAGTCAGGATGATAGTAAAAGACTGAAACAGAACATTGATTGGTTAGCAGACTGGACAGACAGTCAGGATGATAGTAAAAGACTGAAACAGGACATTGATAGTTTAGCAGAATGGAGAGACAGTCAGGATGATAGTAATTGACTGAAACAGGACATTGATAGTTTAGCAGAATGGACAGACAGTCAGGATGATAGTAAATGACTGAAACAGGACATAGACAGGTTATCCGAGTGAACAGACAGTCAGGCTGATCGTCATAGACTGAAACTGGACTTCGACAGGCTATCAGAATGGACATAAAGTCAAAATAATAGTAATTGACTGGAACAGGACATACATAGGTTAGCAGAACTGGCAGATGTATTTTCGAGAAGCAATATAGACTTAATAACACATTGCTGAATGATTTGCAGGAATAGAGGGACTTGCGGGTGCATATACATCAATGTTTGAAGGTGGCAGGACATACTGAGAGATTGATTAGTAAATCGTATTGGATCTTGTCCTTAATAAATAGAGTAATTCAGCACTAAAGCAGTGAAGATATGCTGAACACTTATAATGCTCTGGTGCGGCTACAATTACAGTATCTAGTCCATTTCTGTTCACCAGACTTTTGGAAAGATGTGCGGTCCCTTGAAAGGGTGCAGTTGAGATTTACCAGAATGATTCCAGGGATGGGAATATTTGTTACAAGGTTAGGTTAGTAAAACTGGGTTTCTTCCCCTTTGGACAAAGGAGAATGAGGGGAGCTTTGATTAAAATGTAGATAATTATGACAGGCTTAGATAAGTTAGACAAGGAAAATGTCTCTATTAACTAATGGTATGAGGACTAGGGGCCACAGATTTAAAGTTCTGGACAAGAGATGCAGGGAGAATGTGCGGAATAACTTTTTTTATGCAGCAGTTGTTGTTGATATGTGTCACAAATGGATGGAAACCAACTGCAAATTGTATTTTCGTGCACTTGGATGTTATTGTAAGCTGCCACTTCTGTGTTCAACTTGTTTAAACATGGTGGGGGAGCAGATCCCTTCAACAACAGTACCTGGGACAGTTACTTTAAGGGTTCCGATCACATGACCCAAATGCCATCCTTTTAAGCCTATCTGGTTTTGAAACCGTTTTAGTTGGAGGGAACAGCTCTTACAGGTAATCAGCTGCCTGGAAGGTTTGCAGCTGGCTATCCCTGGGGCCTGCCTGCAAGAAGGAAATAAGATGCCACAGTCTGCAAAGCAGCAAGAAAATAGTTCTGCTCTCTACCAGATTCTCGTCATAAAAAATCCTCATCTTATCCCCGAAAGTGCAAGAAGAAACATTGAGAGTAGAGATTTCCTGCGACTCCTACTCCACTCAGCATTTCCAGTTGGTTAATTCCAGGTGTGAACTTTATGTCTGTGAAAAAACGGACTCGATTTTCAACTGGAACCTCCTTCAGTTTGTAATTAAGCTATTTTTTCTACTTGGTAAATGTTCTTACCCTTTTGATGCCTTTAGCATTCCCTGTATGCTTATGAATGTCCGTTGCGAATGTAACCCGCTTCCTGAGTTTGAGTATGTAGTAATAAATCCTACTGCTATTTTTAACATTAACACCAGTGTTGTTGCAGTCCTTTAAAAGTCAGGGTTCGCAAGCTGAGGGAG
The DNA here is from genome assembly GCF_036365525.1 of Heterodontus francisci. Lineage (NCBI taxonomy): Eukaryota > Metazoa > Chordata > Chondrichthyes > Heterodontiformes > Heterodontidae > Heterodontus > Heterodontus francisci. The sequence goes on from NW_027141432.1 coordinate 1,690,128, forward strand.
TGGAGAAATACGGAATCAGGATTTTCCTTGTTTTAAAAAAGGGGGAAAATTAACTACAATCTGCTTACAGACAGGTTGTTGGACAGAAAGAGACATTTGTTCTCAAAATTCTCGACCTCTTTGTAACACCTGGAACTCGCTGCCCACGAGGGTGATGGAAGTGAAGACAATCAATGATTTCAAAAGGAAATTGGATGGACACTTGAAGGAAATGACAATATAATGGGTGCATCAGCTGCTCCTGCCTGGAAAGATCCAGATCCATAGAAGTTCAATGAAACTGTGACCTTAACAGCCTCACCCTGGTGTGAGGCTCCAGGTCGTGTGACAGGAGGTGACACAGTTCTGTGACCACCTCCTTACTGAATCAGAGTCACCTCACACACTGCTTCTGGGTTAGGTGTAGGTAGGAAAAGTGCTCTGGAAAACCCGGGGAGCATAGTGCAGAGGCCCCTCCTCCTCCCTCTTTACAGAGCTTCCCCTCTCTGCAGCCTCTGCTCCATTTGGTGGTCATGTTACAGACCAAGAGACACTGTAACTACAGTCCCCATACCTCGTCCAGAGTTGGGTCACCAAATCCTCGGTCCTTCCTGAATGTCTGCAGCAGCTCAAAACACAACCTCAAGAAAACCATCCACAAAACCTCCACGAACTTTACAATAGCAGAAATAAGTCAAAAGCCCCTCACCTGTATGTTGGATGTCTAGTCCTTTTAAATAACCCTCGAGGGGGTTCCTCGTGTTGCTGAATGTATGTTCAGCTAACACAGGCAGTCAGTGGACATGCACAGACTAAGTTTCAAAGTCGTACATCAAAGCTGCTGAAATGGCTGATTGACATCATATTCAGGCCCCGCCTCACACGACAGACACACACACACAGACATTACACCGACACCAGCACCCCGGCCAGCCCGGGTGTCCTGTACAATGTGCTGGATGTGACCGGCAGTCACACCATTTTATGGATCCAAACTTCCACAGCATGAGTGGAGCAGGAGAGATGAAATGTGTGGTCAGGGAGAGAGACGGGGGTGGGGGGGGGGGGGGGTGGGGGAACTCTCTTTAAAAAGGGAATTAGAAAAGGACTTTAAGATCAACAAGTTTCAGGGATATTGGAAATTGACAGGGGACTGGGATAATCAGAGGGGTGAGGCCATGGAGGCATTTGATCACATGATGGGAATATTAAAATTGAGATGTTTCTACACACAGGAACTTGGGACTGAGGAGCAGGAGGAGGCCATTCGGCCCTTTGAGCCTGCTCCACCATTCGATATGATCATGGCTGAACATTTATTTTTCGCTTTATCCCCTAGTTCCAGTCTCCCCAACAAGAGGAAACATCCTCTCGGTATCTACTCTATCAAGGTTACTCAGGATCAGCTATGTTTTAATAAGACATCTCTCATTCTTCTAAACTCCACCCTCTTGAACCTTTCTTGATAAAATAAGCCCTTCATTCACGAAACAAATCAACTGAACTTTCGTTCACCTGCTTCGTATGCAATTACATAGTTTTATCAAAGAAGGAGACCAAAAGTATACACAATATTCCTGATGTGGTCTCACCAAAGCCCTGCACATCTGCAGTAAAACTTCTCCACTTTTATACTCGATTCCCTTTGCAATAAACACTGACATTCCATTTGCCTTCCTAGTCACTTGCTGTCCCTGTATACTGACTCTTTCTGATTCATGTACCAGGACACCCAGATCCCGCTGTACCACCGAGTTGTGCAATCTCTCTACATTTAAATAGCATCCTGCTTTTCTATTCTTCCTGCCAAAGTGGACAAGTCCACATCTTACCACATGATACTCCATCTGCCAAAGTTTTGCAATCTTACTGAACCTATTTATATCCCTTTGTAGACTGTTTACGTCCTCTTGACAACGTACAGTAAATGGGCTCACAAGCAGGACAATCTTTTGGAGGTGGCCAATGTTAAGAACATCAAAACAGTTAATTATCGTTTATAGGATGAATAGCTTGATAGAGAGACTTACCAGGGACACTAACAATAGCGAGTATGGGATAATAAATGTATTGAGTCATCCTCAGTGCACAATAGATCCGATCCACTAATGTAATCCAAGAATAATCCGCAGTAAGATAGCCAAACCAATAGGATAAGCTCCTGTCCATTGTTGTAACATTCCGATCTATTGTTCTCAGATTCTGATCCATTGTTGTAACATTCCAATCTATTGTTCTCAGATTTTGATCCATTGTTGTAACATTCCGATCTATTGTTCTCAGATTCTGATCTATTCTTTCACTCTCGCTGGAGCCGGTGATCCCTGTTAGTGCCGGAGACGATGCTCTGGCTGACACTATAAGATAACACATTGGAAGGAATCTCTTATTAATAGAAAAAGGAAATGCTCCAGTGACACAATTAGAGTCCATGGAGACTGACATTAATTACAGTCACTGTTGGAGACAATCCAGATTGTGCCCTATTGTTGAACAAATTCTCCGGACTCAGACGTTGAGAATCAAACCCTTTATTGCATGATATCGTGGGGGATAACACCTTACCTAAATGCGGTTCAGTGCTACTCCCAAAGAGCTACAGATCGCCGTGGACTTATATAGTATAAAAAAGGCAGAGCTAACAGTTTCACAATTAGATAAGCACCCACAAGACTGCCTACGTAACGGTGCACCATGCAGGATCCGAGGTCAGCGAAACATCAGTTTCAACAATAACAAGCTAGTTCCTTAATTCAATGCCCACTCCAGACACCATATCTAGCCGTAATGTCTGATTGTGGTTAACTGCTCTGTCTCCAATTTATGACCGTTGGTTGTGGTTAGATTAGCTACAAGCTGTGTCCTGCTTTTCTGCTTCTGCAAAGTTATGTAATAATTAGCAAAGCTCAGAAAATTTCTCCAACAGTCACTGAACAAACAGGTTCAATGAAAGCCTTTCAATCCAACACTTTTGTACAGAAATAATAAAAATAGCAGAGGGACTCGCCAGAATCTTCCAATCCGTGACAGAGGACTGGAGAGTTGTAAATGTCACACCCCATTTAAAAAAGTAGAGCTGGAATAAACCCTGTATTTACTGACCTGTCAGACGAGTATCCCTGGTGGGGAAATTACAACCATCAACCTGTCAGAGATAACCGCTGTTTTTAAACACAATGGTTTAGAAGAAGAAGAAGAAGAAAATTACAGCACAGGAACAGGCCCTTCGGCCCTCCAAGCCTGCGCAGATCCAGATCCTCTATCTAAACCTGTCGCCTATTTTCTAAGGGTCTGTATCTCTTTGCTTCCTGCCCATTCATGTATCTGTCCAGATACATCTTAAAAGACGCTATCGTTCCCGCATCTACCACCTCCGCTGGCAATGCATTCCAGGTACCCACCACCCCCTGCGTAAAGAACTTTCCACGCATATCCCCCCTAAACTTTTCCCCTCTCACTTTGAACTCGTGACCCCCAGTAATTGAATCCCCCACACTGGGAAAAAGCTTCTTGCTATCCAACCTGTCTATACCTCTCATGATTTTGTACACCTCAATCAGGTCCCCCCTCAACCTCCGTCTTTCTAATGAAAATAATCCTAATCTACTCAACGTCTCTTCACAGCTAGCGCCCTCCATACCAGGCAACATCCTGGTGAACCTCCTCTGCACCCTCTTCAAAGCATCCACATCCTTTTGGTAATGTGGCGACCAGAAATGCATGCAGCATTCCAAATGTGGCCGAACCAAATGTAACATGACCTGCCAACTCTTGTACTCAATACCCTGTCCGATGAAGGAAAGCATGCCGTATGCCTTCTTGACTACTCTATTTACCTGCGTTGCCACCTTTAGGGAACAATTGACCTGAACACCCAAATCTCTCTGGACATCAATTATCCCCAGGACTTTTCTATTTACTGTATAGTTCACTCTTGAATTGGATCTCCCAAAATGCATCACCTCGCATTTGCCCGGATTGAACTCCATCTGCCATTTCTCTGCCCAACTCTCCAATCTATCTAAATTCTGCTGTATTCTCCAACAGTCCCCTTCACTATCTGCGACTCCACCAATCTTAGTGTCGTCTGCAAACTTGCTAATCAGACCACCTATACTTTCCTCCAAATCATTTATGTATATCACAAACAGTGGTCCCAGCACGGATCCCTGTGGAAAACCACTGGTCACACGCCTCCATTTTGAGAAACTCCCCTCCACTGCTACTCTCTGTCTCCTGTTGCCCAGCCAGTTCTTTATCCATCGAGCTAATACACCCTGGACCCCATGCCACTTCACTTTCTCAATCTGCCTACCATGGGGAACCTTATCAAACGCCTTACTGAAGTCCATGTATATGACATCTACAGCCCTTCCCTCATCAATCAACTTTGTCACTTCCTCAAAGAATTCTATTAAGTTGGTAAGACATGACCTTCCCTGCACAAAACCATGTTGCCTATCATTGATAATCCCATTTTCTTCCAAATGGAATAGATCCTATCCCTCAGTATCTTCTCCAGCAGCTTCCCTACCACTGACGTCAGGCTCACCGGTCTATAATTACCTGGATTATCCCTGCTACCCTTCTTAAACAAGGGGACAACATCAGCAATCTCCAGTCCTCCGGGACCTCACCCGTGTTTAAGGATGCTGCAAAGATATCTGTTAAGGCCCCAGCTATTTCCTCCCTCACTTCCCTCAGTAATCTGGGATAGATCCCATCCGGACCTGGGGACTTGTCCACCTTAATGCCTTTTAGAATACCCAACACTTCCTCCGTCCTTATGCCGACTTGACCGAGAGTAATCAAACATCTATCCCAAACCTCAACATCCATCATGTCCCTCTCCTCGGTGAATACCGATGCAAAGTACTCGTTCAGAATCTCACCCATTTTCTCTGACTCCACGCATAACTTTCCTCCTTTGTCCTTGAGTGGGCCGATCCTTTCTCTCATTACCCTCTTGCTCCTTATTTATGAATAAAAGGCTTTGGGATTTTCCTTAACCCTGTTTGCTAAAGATATTTCATGACCCCTTTTAGCCCTCTTAATTCCTCGTTTCAGATTGGACCTACATTCCCGATATTCTTCCAAATCTTCGTCTTTCTTCAGCCGCCTAGACCTTATGTATGCTTCCTTTTTCCTCTTAGCTAGTTTCACAATTTCACCTGTCATCCATGGTTCCCTAATCTTGCCATTTCTATCCCTCATTTTCACAGGAACATGTCCCTCCAGCACGCTAATCAACCTCTCTTTAAAAGCCTCCCACATATCAAATGTGGATTTACCTGCAAACAGCTGCTCCCAATCTACATTCCCCAGCTCCTGCCGAATTTTGGTATAGTTGACCTTCCCCCAATTTAGCACTCTTCCTTTAGGACCACTCTTGTCTTTGTCCATGAGTATTCTAAAACTTACGGAATTGTGATCACAATTCCCAAAGTAGTCCCCTACTGAAACTTCAACCACCTGGCCGGGCTCATTCCCCAACACCAGGTCCAGCATGGCCCCTTCCCGAGTTGGACTATTTACATCCTGCTCTAGAAAACCCTCCTGGATGCTCCTTACAAATTCTGCTCCATCTGGACCTCTGACACTAGTGAATCCCAGTCAATGTTGGGAAAATTAAAATATCCTATCACCACCACCCTGTTGCTCCTACATCTTTCCATAATCTGTTTACATATTTGTACCTCTATCTCACGCTCGCTGTTGGGAGGCCTGTAGTAAAGCCCCAACATTGTTACCACACCCTTCCTATTTCTGAGTTCTGCCCATATTGCCTCACTGCTCGAGTCCTCCATAGTGCCATACTTCAGCACAGCTGTGATATCCTCTTTGACCAGTAATGCAACTTCTCCACCCCTTTTACCAACCTCTCTATCCCGCCTGAAGCATCGATATCCTGGGATATTTAGTTGCCAATCATGCCCTTCCCTCAACCAAGTCTCAGTAATAGCAATAACATCATACTCCCAGGTACTAATCCAAGCCCTAAGTTCATCTGCCTTACCTACTACACTTCTTGCATTAAAACAAATGCACCTCAGACCACCACTCCCATTGCGTTCATCATCTGCTCCCTGCCTACTCTTTCTCTTAGTCACGCTGACTTCATTATCTAGTTCCTTACAGGCTTTAGTTACTACCTCCTTACTGTCCACTGACCTCCTCATTTGGTTTCCATCCCCCTGCCACATTAGTTTAAACCCTCCCCAACAGCGTTAGCAAAAGCAACCCCAAGGACATTGGTTCCAGTCCGGCCCAGGTGTAGACCGTCCAATTTGTAATAGTCCCACCTCCCCCAGAACCGGTTCCAACGTCCCAAAAATCTGAACCCCTCCCTCCTGCACCATCTCTCATTTATAAATATCAGCTACCATGAACAGGTTAAACCTGAAGGATGTATTTGATATAGTATTAGAGGGGACTGATGAGGGTTGCACAGCTGGTGTTGTGTATATAAACTTTCAAAAGGTGTTTGACCAAGTGTCATTTAATATACTTCTTCGGAAAACTGAAACCAATGGATCAAAGTGGCAGTGGTTGTTTGAATATCCAATTGGCTAAGGCACAGAACATATATTGTTTTTCAGGCTGGGGGAAGTATACAGTGCTGTTCCAAAGCCATCAAAACAATAACAGCATATATTTACGTACAAACATATGAATTAGGAGTAGGAGTTGGCCACTCGGCCCTTTGAGCCTGCTGCACCTTTCAATAAGTTGCTGGCTGAACTGATTACTCCACATTTCCACCTACTCCCAATAACCTTTTACCCCCTTGCTTATCAGGAATCTATCCAACTCTGCATTAAAAATATTCAAAGACTCTGCCTTTTGAGGAAGATAATTTCAAAGACTCGACACTCTGAGAGGAAACAATTTCTCCTCATCTCTGTCTTAAATGGGCGACTCCTTATTTTTAAACGGTGACACCTTCCCCTCTCTATTGCGGAATGATCTGTACATAGCAAACAACTGTTTGAACCCCTAATACTCCAACCTCAATTCATTTCACGCTCAGCATGACGTGGAGCTCTTTTCTGTCACCATCGCCTCTTGCTCAATTGTTCGGACAGGGATCCTTTCCCTGACCAGTGGACCTACTCAGGCACCTCCGGTATTCTCCCTCCACCTGCACCCCTCCCTCTGGCCTCTTACCCAGTCTTGATCTTTTCATTGAGAACTGTCGGCGAGACATATGCCATTCAATTTCTCTGCTCCCCTTACTGTCTAATCCCGACATTGTGATCAAACCTGCAGACAAGGGTGGTGCTGTTGTTGTCTGGCGTACTGACCTCTGCCTTGCAAAGGCTCAGTGCCAACTCTCAGACACTTCTTCCTACTTTCCCCTGGACCATGACCCCACCACAAAACATCAAGCCGCAGTCTGCAGGACACTGTCATTGACCTCATCTCCTCCAGGCATCTTCCCTTTACAGCTTCCAACCTTAGTCACAGAACCCCGGACAGCCCACTTCTACCTCATTCAGAAAATTCACAAAGAGGACTACCCTGGTCAAGCCATTGTTTCAGATTGCTCCTATCGCACTGAGCTTATTTCTTCCTATCTTGACTCGATTTTTTCTCCCCTTGTCCAGTCTCTTCCCTCCTACATATGTGACTCTTTGGACGCCCTTCGTCATTTTGACAATTTCCATCTTCTTGGCACTAACCACCTCCTCTTCACTATGGACGTCCACTCTCTCTACACCTCCATCCCACGCCAGGATGGATTGAGGGCTCTCTGCTCCTTCCTTGAACAGAGGCCCAGCCAGTCCCCATCCACCACCACCCTCCTTTGCCTGGCTGAACCTGTTCTCACATTAAACAACTTCTCCTTGAACTCCACTCAGTTCATTGAGTCACAGAGTTATCAAACACAGAAATAGGTCCTTCGGCCCATTGTGTCAATGCTGGCCATCAAGCACCTAACTATTCTAATCCCATTTTCCAACATTTGGCCGTAGCTTTGGATGCTGTGGCGTTTCAAGTGCTCGTCTAAATACTTCTTGTGAGCGTTCCTGCCTCGACCACCCCTTCAGGCAGTGGGTTCCAGATTTCAACTGCCCTCTGGGTGGCAACATTTGTCCTCAAATCGCCTCTAAAACTCCTGTCTTTACCTTAAATCTCTGTCCCCTGGTCATTGACACCTCCGCTAAGGGGAAAAAAGTTTCTTCCCATCTACCCTATAATTTTGTATACCTCAATCAGGTCTCCCCTCAGCCTTCTCTGCTCTAAGGAAAACAACCCTAGCCTGCCCAGTCTCTCTTCACAGCTTAACTTCAAGTAAATGGTATTGCTATGGGTACCCGCATGGGTCTTAACTATGCCCTTGTTATCGCATATGTTGGACATTCCTTGTTCCAGTCCGACTCAGGTACCCTCCCTGAGCTCTTTTTTCTGGTGCATTGATAACTGTATGGGTGCTGTTTCCTGCTCCCATCTCGAACTGGAAAATTTTATCAACATTGCTTCCAATTTTCACCCTTCACTCACCTTCTTGTTGTCCATCTCCAACACTTCCCTTCCTCCACTCTTCAGTCTCCATCTCTTGGGATAGGCTGCCCAATCATATCCATTATAAGCCCACCGACTCTCACAGCTACCTCGACTACATTTCTTCACACCCTGCCTACTGTAAGGACTCCATTCCATTCTCCCAATTTCTCCATCTCCATCGCATCTGCTCTGATGATGCAACCTTCCACAACAGCATTTCGGTTATGTCTTCCTTTTTCCTCCACTGAGGATCCCCCCCTACTGTGGTTGACAGGGCCCTCAGCCGGGTCCGGCCCATTTCCCGCACTTCTACCCTCATCCCTTCCCCTCCCTCCCAGACCTGTGAAAGGGTTCATCTTGTCTGCACTTTCCACCCGATCAGCCCCCACATCCAAAGTATCACTTTCCACCATTTTTGCCACCTCCAGTGTGATGCCACTGCCAAGCACTCCTTCCCCCCACCCTCCCAAGTCATCATTCCGAAGGGATTGTTCCCTCCGTGACACCCTGGACCACTCCTCCCTCACCCCCAACACCTTGTTCCCTTCCCACGGCACCTTCCCATGCAATCACAGAAGGTGTCATACCTGCCCTTTTCCCTCCTCTAGCCTCACTATCCAAGACCTCAAACACTCCTTTCAGGTGAATCAGCATATTAACTTGTACTTCTTTCAATTTAGTATACTGTATTCGCTGCTCACAATGCGGTCTCCTTTCCATTAAGGAGCACCAATAAATGCTGTCCTCGTCAGCGATGCGCACATCCCATGAACAAATAATAATAAAGATAATTGTGGAGACCAAATACAGATTGGATGACGCTTTGTGGAACCTGTCCACTCAGTCCACAAGCATGTCACTGAACTTCTGGTCACTTGCCATTTTAATTCACTGCCCTGCTCCCACACTGACATTTCTGCTCTCCACATTCTGCAGTGTTCCAGTGAAGCTTAAGACAAGCTTGAGGAACAGAACCTCATCTTCCACTTGCACACTTTAGAGCCTCTGGATCAGCACTGAGTTCAACAATTTCACACCGGCACCTGGTCTTAAACTTGTTTTTCATACTTTTGCTTTCGGACAGAGCAGTTCATTATTCAGCCATTAACACCCTCCCTGGACAAATGCTTTGTCCCTTACAACAAATGTTACCACTCCCTTTGCCTTGTTCTTTGTCATTTAGTCTCCCCATCCTCGGCCTATCACAGATCTTCCCTTTTGTTGCTCTTCCCCACCTTTCACTTTTTCAACACCGATTACATTTCTAATCATTGCCTGTTCTGATGAAATGTTATCAACATGAAACGTTAACTTTGCTTCTCTTTCCACAGATGCTGCCAGTCAAGTTGAGTATTTACAGCATTTTCTGTTATTTTAGCTATGAATGGAACGTAGCTAAGCAGAAGTCAATGGGAGAAATCAACTGCTTGGGAGTCATTCCTAACCTAGCATAAAGGAAGATGGTTGTGGTTGTTGGAGGTCAATCATCTCAGTTCCAGGACATCACTGCAGGAGTTCCTCAGGGTAGTGTCCTAGGCCCAAACATCTTCAGCTGCTTCATCAATGACCTTCTTCAATCATAAGGTCAGAAGTGGGAAAGTTCACTGATGACTGTACAATGATGATCACTATTCACAACTGCTCAGATACTGAAGACAGACATATGCAGCAAGACCTGGACAACATTCAGGCTTGAACTGAAAAGTGGCAAGTAACATTCATGACACACAAGTGCCAGGACACAATCATTTCCAATAAGAGAGAATCTAACCATCTCCCCTTGACATTAAACGGCATTACCATCGCTGAATCTCCCACTATCAGCATCCTAGGGGTTACCATTGAACGGAAGCTGAATTGCAGCGACAAGAGCAGGTCAAAGGCTCGGAATGCTGCGGAGAGTAACTCACCTCCTGACTCCCCAAAGCCTCTCCACCATTTGCAAGGCACAAGTCAGGAGTGTTATGGAATACTGTCCACTTGCCTGGATGAGTGCAGCACCAACAACACTCCAGAAGGTCAACACCATTCAGGACAAAACCGCCCGCTTGTTTGTTGTGATTGGGGTGTCATGCACTCCCTCACCACCAGCACAGGAGCAGCAGTGTGTACCATCTACAAGATGCACTGCAGCAACGCACCAAGGCTTCTTAGACAGCACCTTCCAAACCCACGACCTCTACAACTTAGAAGGACAATGGCAGCGATGCATGGGAACAGCACCACCTGCAAGTTCCCCTCCAAGTCATATACCATCCTGAAATGGAACGATATCGCTGTTCCTTTATGTCACTGGGTCGAAATCCTGGAACTCCCTTCCTAAATAGTACTGTGGGTGTACCGGTACCAGATGGACTGCAGCGGATCAAGGAGGCAGCTTAATACCACCTTTTCAAAGGCAATTAGTGATGGGCAATGAATGTTGGTTTAGCCAGCGATGCTTCATCCCATGAAATAATAAAAAGGTAACAGCATTTCCTTCCAGCTGGACGACAGTGTGGGAGGAAGATGCTGTTACGAACATTGTCACAGGCTGCAGTAAGTTTGTGAAGGATAAGGAGGGATAGTTTGTCTTTGAAACAGTCACACAGCATGTCATTTTTAACAAGCTCATCTATATGTCCTGCCATTGAACTATTCACATGCATCCACTCTGTTGCTGCACACCCATTAAAATTACAAACTTTATTTTCCATTGCCTCTCCACTCCGTCCAATGTAAATGTATCAATTTGCGCTTCTGTTAAAGTTTATCTGCCACGTGTCCGTCCATTCCACCAACCTGTCTACATCCACTTGATGTCTGTTACGATCATCCTCATTGCGCAGTACACTTCCAAATTTTGTGCCAAGTGTAAAGTTTGAAATTGTTCCATTTACACTCAAGTCCAAGTGTTTAATATAAATCATGAAAAGTAGCAGACCCAGTAACGACCCCTGGGGAAACTTCCTCCAGTCTAAAAACAACCTTTCACCCCCTCTCTCCGCTTCCTGTCATGCAGGCAACTTTGTCCCTTTTATTCCATGGGCTTTATCTTTATTGACAAGCCTGTTAAATGACACTTCATCGAATTCTGTTTGGAAGTAATGGGGAACAAAGAAATGGTAGACCAATTAAATACATACTTTGGTTCTGTCTTCACAAAGGAGAACACAAATTACCTCCCAGTAATGTTGGGGAACATAGGTTCTAGTGAGAAGGAGGGACTGTATGAAATCAGTATTAGTAGGGAAATGGTGTTGGGTAAATTGATGGGATTGAAGGCTGATAAATCCCCAGGGACTGATAATCTACATCCCAAAGTATTTAAGGAAGAGACTCTAGAAATAGTAGATGCATTGCTGGTCAGTCTTCAAAATTCTATAGACTCTGGAAGAGTCCAATGGATTGCAGGTTAGCTAATGTAATACCACTATTTAAAAACGGAGGTAGAGATACAACAGGGAAGTATTGACCGGTTACCCTGACATAAGTAGTGGGGAAAATGCTAGAGTACATTATAAAAGATGTAATGACAGAGCACACGCAAAACAGTGACAGGATCGGACACAGTCAACATGGATTTACGAAAGGGAAATCATGCTTGGCAAATCTACTGGAATTTTTTGAGGATGTAACTCATAGAATAGATATGAGAGAACGAGTGGATGTGATGTATTTTGACTTTCAGAAGGATTTTGATAAGTTCCCACGTAAGACGTTAGCGTGCAAAATTAAAGCACATGGGAATTCAATGAAGAGTGTAGGAGGGCATGCCAGGAGCAGCACCAGGCATACCTCAAAACCAGGTGTCAACCTGGTGAAGCCACAACACAAGAGTATCTGCGTGCCAAACTGCATAAGCAGCATGTGATAGACAGAGCTCAGTGATCCCATAACCAACGGATCAGATCTAAGCTCTGCAGTCTTGCCACATCCAGCTGTGAATGGTGGTGGACAATTAAACAACTAACTGGAGGAGGCAGCTCCACAAATATCCCCATTCGCAATGATGGGGGAGCCCAGCACATCAGTGCAAAAAAAAAGGCTGAAGCATTTGCAACAATCTTCAGCCAGAAGTGCCGAGTTGATGATCCATCTCGGCCTCCTCCTGAAATCCCCAGCATCACAGATGCCAGACTTCAGCCAATTCGATTCACTCCACGTGATATCAAGAAACAATTGAAGGCACTGGATACTGCAAAAGCTATGGGCCCTGATAATATTCCCGCAATAGTACTGAAGACCTGTGCTTCAGAACTTGCAGTGCCCCGAGCCAAGCTGTTCCAGTGCAGCCACAACATTGGCATCTACCCTGCAATGTGGAAAATTACCCAGGTAAGTCCTGTACACAAAAAGCAGGACATGTCCAATCCGGCCAACTTCCGCCCCATTAGCCTACTCTCAATTATCAGTAAAGTGATGGACGGTGTCATCAACAGTGCCATGAAGCGGCACTTGCTTCGCAATAACCTGCTCAGTGATGCTCAGTTTGGGTTCTGCCAGGGCCACTCATTTCCTGACCTCATTACAGCCTTGGATCAATCATGGACAAAAGAGCTGAACTCAAGAGGTGAGGTGAGAGTGACTGCCGTTGATATCAAGGCAGCATTTGACCGAGTAGGGCGTCAAGGAGACCTCGCAAAACTGAAGTCAATGGGAATCAGGGGGAAAAACCATCCACTGGCTGGAGTCATACCTTAAACAAATGAAAATGGTTGTGGTTGTTGGAGGTCAATCATCCGAGCTCCAGGACATCACTGCAGGAGTTCCTCAGGGTAGTGTCCTGGGCCCAACCATCTTCAGCTGCTTCATCAATGACCTTCCTTCAATCATGAGGTCAGAAGTGGGTATGTGTGCTGATGATTGCACAATATTCAGCACCATTCGTGACTCCTCAGATACTGAAGCATTCTGTGTAGAAATGCAGCAAGACCTGGAAAATATCCAGGCTTGGGCTGGTAAGTGGCAAGTAACATTCGTGCCACACAAGTGCCAGGCAATGACCATCTCCATCAAGAGAGAATCTAGCCATCTCCCCTTGACATTCAACGGAATTGCCATCGCTGAATCCCCCACTATCAACATCCTAGGGGCTACCATTGACCAGAAAATGAATTGGAGTAGCCATATAAATAACAAGAGCAGGTCAGAGGCTAGGAATCCAGAGGCGAGTAACTCACCTCCTGACTCCACAAAGCCTGTCCACAATTTACAAGGCGCATGTCAGGATTGTGATGGAATATTCTTCACTTGCCTTGATGTATGTAGCTCCAACAACACTCAAGAAGCTCGACACCATCCAGGAAAAAGCAGCGTACTTGATTGGCACCCAATCTACACACATTCACTCCCTCCACCACCGACGCACAGTGGCAGCAGTATGTACCATCTACAGGATGCACCACAACAACTCACCAAGGCTCCTTCGACAGCAACTTCCAACCCACGACCTCTACCAACTAGAAGGACAAGGGCAGCAAATACATGGGAACACCACCACCTGCAAGTTCCCCGCCAAGTCACACACCATCCTGACTTGGAACTACATCGCCGTTCCTTCACTGTCGCTTGGTCCAAATCCTGGAACTCCCTTCCTAACAGCACTGTGGGTGTACCTACCCCAAATGGACTGCAGCAGTTCAAGAAGGCAGCTCCCCACCACCTTCTCAAGGGCAATTAGGGATGGGTAATAAATGCTGGACGATCCAGCGACGTCCACATCCCATGAATGAAGAAAATAAAATAGCCCTGAGCAAGAAGGGAGAGTTGTAAACACAGGTGCTCCTCCTTCAGCCAGAGCAGACGGTGCTGAGAACAGGAGTGTCGCCAAAGCCTGTGAGTTTCCATTGTAATAAGGCCCATCACCTCTGAGCTGACTGCTGGACATTACAGTGAAAAGCTGGAGGATTAATCAGGATACACCAGACCAGTGCAGGAAAAGGGGCCCTGATGGAAAACACAGAATACCAGGCTGTGACCTTAACTGTGGCAGTAAGATCCAGTATGACCACCACTCAGAGTGCTGGAAAATTTAACAAACTCCCTGAGAGATACCAGGATTTTGTATCCTACGGAAAAGTGACCCCATACCCCTCGAATAAGGAAAGTAAGCCCAAAGCCATACTTGGGATACAGGGGCCACCCATTCCCTCCTGCTTGGAAAATGCATGAACTTTCCCCGAGAGAGGGCATCGAACGCTCAGGTATTAGTAAACAGTATCAGTGAAGGTAAATGCCCAGGACTCTATATTGGGAACACATGGAGTGCAGCTTTGTTTCAGGACTGGTAACCCTGGGGATTGTCCCTAGTTTACCTATGGACAGGGTCGACCTGTGCCTGGGTAATGATCTGGTCAGGGTGAAGGTGGTAGCTTACCCAGTGGTTTTAGAGAGAATGAAATAGATCAGGCAGACAGAGCAGTTACAGGAGAAGGCCACTGACATTTTTCCTGCCTTTGTGTTGTGATGGTCCATGGTCAAACAAGCTCCGTCAGAGGAGGATGAACTGACACTGCAGACTGATGACCCTCCTATCTAGTTATCTGAAACCTTCTTTGGGAAGTTAGAGGTCAAAAAGAATGTGTTAAATAGATCTTTCTTGTTCGAGGCTCAGCAAGCTGACCCAATGTTAAAAAAGTTAGCGCAGACTGTCTAAAGTTAAACAGAAGCAGAGGGAGTTCCAGAGTGTGACTATTTAAAGAATGAGGTGCTGATGAGGAAGTGGAGACCTGCTTAGAGACCTGCGGATGAAGAGTGGACAGTGGCTCACCAGTGGTTCTGCCCAGGTACCATAAGGAAATACTGAGAATAACCCAGGAATTCCAATGGCTGGACATGTCGGCATCAGAAAAACCTAATGACTGGCCACAACTCTACAAAGATGTGGTGGAGTTCTGTAAAACTGTTCACATGTGCCAGGTTGTGGGGAAGCCCCAACTTGCTATAAAAAGTGCTCCCCTAATTCCCAAACCAGCTTTTGGGGAACCCTTCAACAGAATGCTGGTGGATTGTGTGGGACTCCTGCCGAAAGCAAAAGGATTCAAGCAGTATCTTCTCACCATTATGGATGTGGAGAGGACATTCCATGGAAGAACTATCTCTGCCAAGGTAGTGGTGGAGGGGCTAAACCAATTCTTTACCCACATGAGCTGCCTGCTGAGATCCAGTTGGATCAGTGCACAAATGTCTTTGTATTAGGGATGATGTCAATATAACAATTAAACACAATATTCTACCCTAAGCATTAAAGATAAAGTCTAACTTAACCATTATCTGGAATGTGTAAACTTAGTTTTCAGGATGATAGCTCGTAACAATTGACCAAGACATTGCCCCTGTGGAGTAGGGATGTCACGTAACGTAAAATTAAGTGGGATATTTTAGACACTGTTTTAGTTATCATGTCTAATTTAACAATTAACCAGAATATTATACATTGTGTATTAGTGATGATATCTAATTTAACAATTAACTGGAATATTATCCCCTGTGTATTAGTGATGATATCTAATTTAACAATTAACTGGAATACTATCACCTGTGCATTAGTGATGATATCTAATTTAACAATTAAGATTAGATTAGATTAGAGTTTGATTAGAGATACAGCACTGAAACAGGCCCTTCGGCCCACCGAGTCTGTGCCGACCATCAACCACCCATTTATACTAATCCTACACTAACCCCATATTCCTACCAAACATCCCCACCTGTCCCTATATTTTCCTACCACCTACCTATACCAGTGACAATTTATAATGGCCAATTTACCTATCAACCTGCAAGTCTTTTGGCTTGTGGGAGGAAACCGGAGCACCCGGAGAAAACCCACGCAGACACAGGGAGAACTTGCAAACTCCACACAGGCAGTACCCGGAATCGAACCCGGGTCCCTGGAGCTGTGAGGCTGCGGTGCTAACCACTGCGCCACTGTGGACACTGTTTTAGTTATCATGTCTAATTTAACAATTAACCAGAATATTATACATTGTGTATTAGTGATGATATCTAATTTAACAATTAACTGGAATATTATCCCCTGTGTATTAGTGATGATATCTAATTTAACAATTAACTGGAATATTATCACCTGTGCATTAGTGATGATATCTAATTTAACAATTAACTGGAATATTATCCCCTGTGTATTAGTGATGATATCTAATTTAACAATTAACTGGAATATTATCATCTGTGTATTAGTGATGATATCTAATTTAACAATTAACTGGAATATTATCACCTGTGTATTAGTGATGACATCTAATTTAACAATTAACTGGAATAATATCCCCTGTGTATTAGTGATGATATCTAATTTAACAATTAACTGGAATATTATCACCTGTGTATTAGTGATGATATCTAATTTTACAATTAACTGGAATATTATCCCCTGTGTATTAGTGATGATATCTAATTTAACAATTAACTGGAATATTATCGCCTGTGTATTAGTGATGACATCTAATTTAACAATTAACTGGAATATTATCGCCTGTGTATTAGTGATGACATCTAATTTAACAATTAACTGGAATATTATCGCCTGTGTATTAGTGATGACATCTAATTTAACAATTAACTGGAATATTATCGCCTGTGTATTAGTGATGACATCTAATTTAACAATTAACTGCAATATTATCGCCTGTGTATTAGTGATGACATCTAATTTAACAATTAACTGGAATATTATCGCCTGTGTATTAGTGATGACATCTAATTTAACAATTAACTGGAATATTATCACCTGTGTATTAGTGATGACATCTAATTTAACAATTAACTGGAATATTATCACATGTGTATTAGTGATGACATCTAATTTAACAATTAACTGGAATATTATAACCTGTGTATTAGTGATGACATCTAATTTAACAATTAACTGGAATATTATCACCTGTGTATTAGTGATGACATCTAATTTAACAATTAACTGGAATATCATCCCCTGTGTATTAGTGATGACATCTAATTTAACAATTAACTGGAATATTATCACCTGTGTATTAGTGATGACATCTAATTTAACAATTAACTGGAATATTATCACCTGTGTATTAGTGATGACATCTAATTTAACAATTAACTGGAATATCATCCCCTGTGTATTAGTGATGACATCTAATTTAACAATTAACTGGAATATCATCCCCTGTGTATTAGTGATGACATCTAATTTAACAATTAACTGGAATATCATCCCCTGTGTATTAGTGATGACATCTAATTTAACAATTAACAGGAATATTATCCCCTGTGTATTAGTGATGATATCTAATTTAACAATTAACTGGAATATTATCACCTGTGTATTAGTGATGACATCTAATTTAACAATTAACTGGAATATTATCACCTGTGTATTAGTGATGATATCTAATTTAACAATTAACTGGAATATTATCACCTGTGTATTAGTGATGACATCTAATTTAACAATTAACTGGAATATTATCACCTGTGTATTAGTGATGATATCTAATTTAACAATTAACTGGAATATTATCACCTGTGTATTAGTGATGATATCTAATTTAATAATTAACTGGAATATTATCACCTGTGTATTAGTGATGATATCTAATTTAACAATTAACTGGAATATTATCCCCTGTGTATTAGTGATGATATCTAATTTAACAATTAACTGGAATATTATCACCTGTGTATTAGTGATGATATCTAATTTAACAATTAACTGGAATATTATCCCCTGTGTATTAGTGATGATATCTAATTTAACAATTAACTGGAATATTATCACCTGTGTATTAGTGATGATATCTAATTTAACAATTAACTGGAATATTATCACCTGTGTATTAGTGATGATATCTAATTTAACAATTAACTGAATATTATCACCTGTGTATTAGTGATGATATCTAATTTAACAATTAACTGGAATATTATCACCTGTGTATTAGTGATGATATCTAATTTAACAATTAACTGGAATATTATCACCTGTGTATTAGTGATGATATCTAATTTAACAATTAACTGGAATATTATCACCTGTGTATTAGTGATGATATCTAATTTAACAATTAACTGGAATATTATCACCTGTGTTTTAGTGATGATATCTAATTTAACAATTAACTGGAATATTATCACCTGTGTATTAGTGATGATATCTAATTTAACAATTAACTGGAATATTATCACCTGTGTATTAGTGATGATATCTAATTTAACAATTAACTGGAATATTATCACCTGTGTATTAGTGATGATATCTAATTTAACAATTAACTGGAATATTATCACCTGTGTATTAGTGATGATATCTAATTTAACAATTAACTGGAATATTATCCCCTGTGTATTAGTGATGATATCTAATTTAACAATTAACTGGAAGATTATCACCTGTGTATTAGTGATGATATCTAATTTAACAATTAACTGGAATATTATCACCTGTGTATTAGTGATGATATCTAATTTAACAATTAACTGGAATATTATCACCTGTGTATTAGTGATGATATCTAATTTAACAATTAACTGGAATATTATCACCTGTGTATTAGTGATGATATCTAATTTAACAATTAACTGGAATATTATCACCTGTGTATTAGTGATGATATCTAATTTAACAATTAACTGGAATATTATCACCTGTGTATTAGTGATGATATCTAATTTAACAATTAACTGGAATATTATCCCCTGTGTATTAGTGATGATATCTAATTTAACAATTAACTGGAATATTATCCCCTGTGTATTAGTGATGATATCTAATTTAACAATTAACTGGAATATTATCACCTGTGTATTAGTGATGATATCTAATTTAACAATTAACTGGAATATTATCCCCTGTGTATTAGTGATGATATCTAATTTAACAATTAACTGGAATATTATCCCCTGTGTATTAGTGATGATATCTAATTTAACAATTAACAGCAATATTATCACCTGTGTATTAGTGATGATATCTAATTTAACAATTAACTGGAATATTATCACCTGTGTATTAGTGATGATATCTAATTTAACAATTAACTGGAATATTATCACCTGTGTATTAGTGATGATATCTAATTTAACAATTAACTGGAATATTATCACCTGTGTATTAGTGATGACATCTAATTTAACAATTAACTGGAATATTATCACCTGTGTATTAGTGATGACATCTAATTTAACAATTAACTGGAATATTATCACCTGTGTATTAGTGATGACATCTAATTTAACAATTAACTGGAATATTATCACCTGTGTATTAGTGATGATATCTAATTTAACAATTAACTGGAATATTATCACCTGTGTATTAGTGATGACATCTAATTTAACAATTAACTGGAATATTATCACCTGTGTATTAGTGATGACATCTAATTTAACAATTAACTGGAATATTATCACCTGTGTATTAGTGATGACATCTAATTTAACAATTAACTGGAATATTATCACCTGTGTATTAGTGATGATATCTAATTTAACAATTAACTGGAATATTATCACCTGTGTATTAGTGATGATATCTAATTTAACAATTAACTGGAATATTAACACCTGTGTATTAGTGATGATATCTAATTTAACAATTAACTGGAATATTATCCCCTGTGTATTAGTGAAGATATCTAATTTAACAATTAACTGGAATATTATCACCTGTGTATTAGTGATGATATCTAATTTAACAATTAACTGGAATATTATCACCTGTGTATTAGTGATGATATCTAATTTAACAATTAACTGGAATATTATCCCCTGTGTATTAGTGATGACATCTAATTTAACAATTAACTGGAATATTATCCCCTGTGTATTAGTGATGACATCTAATTTAACAATTAACTGGAATATTATCACCTGTGTATTAGTGATGACATCTAATTTAACAATTAACTGGAATATTATCACCTGTGTATTAGTGATGACATCTAATTTAACAATTAACTGGAATATTATCACCTGTGTATTAGTGATGATATCTAATTTAACAATTAACTGGAATATTAACACCTGTGTATTAGTGATGATATCTAATTTAACAATTAACTGGAATATTATCACCTGCGTATTAGTGATGATATCTAATTTAACAATTAACTGGAATATTATCCCCTGCGTATTAGTGATGATATCTAATTTAACAATTAACTGGAATATTATCCCCTGTGTATTAGTGATGATATCTAATTTAACAATTAACTGGAATATTATCACCTGTGTATTAGTGATGATATCTAATTTAACAATTAACTGGAATATTAACACCTGTGTATTAGTGATGACATCTAATTTAACAATTAACTGGAATATTATCACCTGTGTATTAGTGATGATATCTAATTTAACAATTAACTGGAATATTATCACCTGTGTATTAGTGATGATATCTAATTTAACAATTAACTGGAATATTATCCCCTGTGTATTAGTGATGATATCTAATTTAACAATTAACTGGAATATTATCCCCTGTGTATTAGTGATGATATCTAATTTAACAATTAACTGGAATATTATCCCCTGTGTATTAGTGATGACATCTAATTTAACAATTAACTGGAATATTATCACCTGTGTATTAGTGATGATATCTAATTTAACAATTAACTGGAATATTATCACCTGTGTATTAGTGATGACATCTAATTTAACAATTAACTGGAATATTATCACCTGTGTATTAGTGATGACATCTAATTTAACAATTAACTGGAATATTATCCCCTGTGTATTAGTGATGATATCTAATTTAACAATTAAATGGAATATTATCCCCTGTGTATTAGTGATGATATCTAATTTAACAATTAACTGGAATATTATCCCCTGTGTATTAGTGATGATATCTAATTTAACAATTAACTGGAATATTATCCCCTGTGTATTAGTGATGATATCTAATTTAACAATTAACTGGAATATTAACACCTGTGTATTCGTGATGATATCTAATTTAACAATTAACTGGAATATTATCACCTGTGTCTTAGTGATGATATCTAATTTAACAATTAACTGGAATATTATCACCTGTGTATTAGTGATGATATCTAATTTAACAATTAACTGGAATATTATCACCTGTGTATTAGTGATGATATCTAATTTAACAATTAACTGGAATATTATCACCTGTGTATTAGTGATGATATCTAATTTAACAATTAACTGGAATATTATCACCTGTGTATTAGTGATGATATCTAATTTAACAATTAACTGAAATATTATCACCTGTGTATTAGTGATGATATCTAATTTAACAATTAACTGGAATATTATCCCCTGTGTATTAGTGATGATATCTAATTTAACAATTAACTGGAATATTATCCCCTGTGTATTAGTGATGATATCTAATTTAACAATTAACTGGAATATTATCACCTGTGTATTAGTGATGATATCTAATTTAACAATTAACTGGAATATTATCCCCTGTGTATTTGTGATGATATCTAATTTAACAATTAACTGGAATATTATCACCTGTGTATTAGTGATGATATCTAATTTAACAATTAACTGGAATATTATCACCTGTGTATTAGTGATGATATCTAATTTAACAATTAACTGGAATATTATCACCTGTGTATTAGTGATGATATCTAATTTAACAATTAACTGGAATATTATCACCTGTGTATTAGTGATGATATCTAATTTAACAATTAACTGGAATATTATCACCTGTGTATTAGTGATGATATCTAATTTAACAATTAACTGGAATATTATCACCTGTGTATTAGTGATGATATCTAATTTAACAATTAACTGGAATATTATCCCCTGTGTATTAGTGATGACATCTAATTTAACAATTAACTGGAATATTATCACCTGTGTATTAGTGATGACATCTAATTTAACAATTAACTGGAATATTATCACCTGTGTATTAGTGATGACATCTAATTTAACAATTAACTGGAATATTATCACCTGTGTATTAGTGATGATATCTAATTTAACAATTAACTGGAATATTAACACCTGTGTATTAGTGATGATATCTAATTTAACAATTAACTGGAATATTATCACCTGCGTATTAGTGATGATATCTAATTTAACAATTAACTGGAATATTATCCCCTGCGTATTAGTGATGATATCTAATTTAACAATTAACTGGAATATTATCCCCTGTGTATTAGTGATGATATCTAATTTAACAATTAACTGGAATATTATCACCTGTGTTTTAGTGATGATATCTAATTTAACAATTAACTGGAATATTAACACCTGTGTATTAGTGATGACATCTAATTTAACAATTAACTGGAATATTATCACCTGTGTATTAGTGATGATATCTAATTTAACAATTAACTGGAATATTATCACCTGTGTATTAGTGATGATATCTAATTTAACAATTAACTGGAATATTATCCCCTGTGTATTAGTGATGATATCTAATTTAACAATTAACTGGAATATTATCCCCTGTGTATTAGTGATGATATCTAATTTAACAATTAACTGGAATATTATCCCCTGTGTATTAGTGATGACATCAAATTTAACAATTAACTGGAATATTATCACCTGTGTATTAGTGATGATATCTAATTTAACAATTAACTGGAATATTATCACCTGTGTATTAGTGATGACATCTAATTTAACAATTAACTGGAATATTATCACCTGTGTATTAGTGATGACATCTAATTTAACAATTAACTGGAATATTATCCCCTGTGTATTAGTGATGATATCTAATTTAACAAATAACTGGAATATTATCCCCTGTGTATTAGTGATGATATCTAATTTAACAAATAACTGGAATATTATCCCCTGTGTATTAGTGATGATATCTAATTTAACAATTAACTGGAATATTATCCCCTGTGTATTAGTGATGATATCTAATTTAACAATTAACTGGAATATTATCCCCTGTGTATTAGTGATGATATCTAATTTAACAATTAACTGGAATATTATCCCCTGTGTATTAGTGATGATATCTAATTTAACAATTAACTGGAATATTAACACCTGTGTATTCGTGATGATATCTAATTTAACAATTAACTGGAATATTATCACCTGTGTCTTAGTGATGATATCTAATTTAACAATTAACTGGAATATTATCACCTGTGTATTAGTGATGATATCTAATTTAACAATTAACTGGAATATTATCACCTGTGTATTAGTGATGATATCTAATTTAACAATTAACTGGAATATTATCACCTGTGTATTAGTGATGATATCTAATTTAACAATTAACTGGAATATTATCACCTGTGTATTAGTGATGATATCTAATTTAACAATTAACTGAAATATTATCACCTGTGTATTAGTGATGATATCTAATTTAACAATTAACTGGAATATTATCCCCTGTGTATTAGTGATGATATCTAATTTAACAATTAACTGGAATATTATCCCCTGTGTATTAGTGATGATATCTAATTTAACAATTAACTGGAATATTATCACCTGTGTATTAGTGATGATATCTAATTTAACAATTAACTGGAATATTATCCCCTGTGTATTTGTGATGATATCTAATTTAACAATTAACTGGAATATTATCACCTGTGTATTAGTGATGATATCTAATTTAACAATTAACTGGAATATTATCACCTGTGTATTAGTGATGATATCTAATTTAACAATTAACTGGAATATTATCACCTGTGTATTAGTGATGATATCTAATTTAACAATTAACTGGAATATTATCACCTGTGTATTAGTGATGATATCTAATTTAACAATTAACTGGAATATTATCACCTGTGTATTAGTGATGATATCTAATTTAACAATTAACTGGAATATTATCACCTTTGTATTAGTGATGATATCTAATTTAACAATTAACTGGAATATTATCCCCTGTGCATTAGTGATGACATCTAATTTAACAATTAACTGGAATATTATCACCTGTGTATTAGTGATGACATCTAATTTAACA
This sequence comes from Heterodontus francisci, assembly GCF_036365525.1. Classification (NCBI taxonomy): domain Eukaryota; kingdom Metazoa; phylum Chordata; class Chondrichthyes; order Heterodontiformes; family Heterodontidae; genus Heterodontus; species Heterodontus francisci. Next base: position 1,714,570 of record NW_027141432.1, read on the forward strand.
ATTAACTGGAATATTATCACCTGTGTATTAGTGATGACATCTAATTTAACAATTAACTGGAATATTATCACCTGTGTATTAGTGATGATATCTAATTTAACAATTAACTGGAATATTAACACCTGTGTATTAGTGATGATATCTAATTTAACAATTAACTGGAATATTATCACCTGCGTATTAGTGATGATATCTAATTTAACAATTAACTGGAATATTATCCCCTGTGTATTAGTGATGATATCTAATTTAACAATTAACTGGAATATTATCCCCTGTGTATTAGTGATGATATCTAATTTAACAATTAACTGGAATATTATCACCTGTGTTTTAGTGATGATATCTAATTTAACAATTAACTGGAATATTAACACCTGTGTATTAGTGATGACATCTAATTTAACAATTAACTGGAATATTATCACCTGTGTATTAGTGATGATATCTAATTTAACAATTAACTGGAATATTATCACCTGTGTATTAGTGATGATATCTAATTTAACAATTAACTGGAATATTATCCCCTGTGTATTAGTGATGATATCTAATTTAACAATTAACTGGAATATTATCCCCTGTGTATTAGTGATGATATCTAATTTAACAATTAACTGGAATATTATCCCCTGTGTATTAGTGATGACATCTAATTTAACAATTAACTGGAATATTATCACCTGTGTATTAGTGATGATATCTAATTTAACAATTAACTGGAATATTATCACCTGTGTATTAGTGATGACATCTAATTTAACAATTAACTGGAATATTATCACCTGTGTATTAGTGATGACATCTAATTTAACAATTAACTGGAATATTATCCCCTGTGTATTAGTGATGATATCTAATTTAACAAATAACTGGAATATTATCCCCTGTGTATTAGTGATGATATCTAATTTAACAATTAACTGGAATATTATCCCCTGTGTATTAGTGATGATATCTAATTTAACAATTAACTGGAATATTATCCCCTGTGTATTAGTGATGATATCTAATTTAACAATTAACTGGAATATTATCCCCTGTGTATTAGTGATGATATCTAATTTAACAATTAACTGGAATATTAACACCTGTGTATTCGTGATGATATCTAATTTAACAATTAACTGGAATATTATCACCTGTGTCTTAGTGATGATATCTAATTTAACAATTAACTGGAATATTATCACCTGTGTATTAGTGATGATATCTAATTTAACAATTAACTGGAATATTATCCCCTGTGTATTAGTGATGATATCTAATTTAACAATTAACTGGAATATTATCCCCTGTGTATTAGTGATGATATCTAATTTAACAATTAACTGGAATATTATCACCTGTGTTTTAGTGATGATATCTAATTTAACAATTAACTGGAATATTAACACCTGTGTATTAGTGATGACATCTAATTTAACAATTAACTGGAATATTATCACCTGTGTATTAGTGATGATATCTAATTTAACAATTAACTGGAATATTATCACCTGTGTATTAGTGATGATATCTAATTTAACAATTAACTGGAATATTATCCCCTGTGTATTAGTGATGATATCTAATTTAACAATTAACTGGAATATTATCCCCTGTGTATTAGTGATGATATCTAATTTAACAATTAACTGGAATATTATCCCCTGTGTATTAGTGATGACATCTAATTTAACAATTAACTGGAATATTATCACCTGTGTATTAGTGATGATATCTAATTTAACAATTAACTGGAATATTATCACCTGTGTATTAGTGATGACATCTAATTTAACAATTAACTGGAATATTATCACCTGTGTATTAGTGATGACATCTAATTTAACAATTAACTGGAATATTATCCCCTGTGTATTAGTGATGATATCTAATTTAACAAATAACTGGAATATTATCCCCTGTGTATTAGTGATGATATCTAATTTAACAATTAACTGGAATATTATCCCCTGTGTATTAGTGATGATATCTAATTTAACAATTAACTGGAATATTATCCCCTGTGTATTAGTGATGATATCTAATTTAACAATTAACTGGAATATTATCCCCTGTGTATTAGTGATGATATCTAATTTAACAATTAACTGGAATATTAACACCTGTGTATTCGTGATGATATCTAATTTAACAATTAACTGGAATATTATCACCTGTGTCTTAGTGATGATATCTAATTTAACAATTAACTGGAATATTATCACCTGTGTATTAGTGATGATATCTAATTTAACAATTAACTGGAATATTATCACCTGTGTATTAGTGATGATATCTAATTTAACAATTAACTGGAATATTATCACCTGTGTATTAGTGATGATATCTAATTTAACAATTAACTGGAATATTATCACCTGTGTATTAGTGATGATATCTAATTTAACAATTAACTGGAATATTATCACCTGTGTATTAGTGATGATATCTAATTTAACAATTAACTGGAATATTATCCCCTGTGTATTAGTGATGATATCTAATTTAACAATTAACTGGAATATTATCCCCTGTGTATTAGTGATGATATCTAATTTAACAATTAACTGGAATATTATCACCTGTGTATTAGTGATGATATCTAATTTAACAATTAACTGGAATATTATCACCTGTGTATTAGTGATGATATCTAATTTAACAATTAACTGGAATATTATCACCTGTGTATTAGTGATGATATCTAATTTAACAATTAACTGGAATATTATCACCTGTGTATTAGTGATGATATCTAATTTAACAATTAACTGGAATATTATCCCCTGTGTATCAGTGATGATATCTAATTTAACAATTAACTGGAATATTATCACCTGTGTATTAGTGATGATATCTAATTTAACAATTAACTGGAATATTATCACCTGTGTATTAGTGATGATATCTAATTTAACAATTAACTGGAATATTATCCCCTGTGTATTTGTGATGAAATCTAATTTAACAATTAACTGGAATATTATCACCTGTGTATTAGTGATGATATCTAATTTAACAATTAACTGGAATATTATCACCTGTGTATTAGTGATGATATCTAATTTAACAATTAACTGGAATATTATCACCTGTGTATTAGTGATGATATCTAATTTAACAATTAACTGGAATATTATCCCCTGTGTATTAGTGATGATATCTAATTTAACAATTAACTGGAATATTATCCCCTGTGTATTAGTGATGATATCTAATTTAACAATTAACTGGAATATTATCACCTGTGTATTAGTGATGATATCTAATTTAACAATTAACTGGAATATTATCACCTGTGTATTAGTGATGATATCTAATTTAACAATTAACTGGAATATTATCACCTGTGTATTAGTGATGATATCTAATTTAACAATTAACTGGAATATTATCACCTGTGTATTAGTGATGATATCTAATTTAACAATTAACTGGAATATTATCCCCTGTGTATCAGTGATGATATCTAATTTAACAATTAACTGGAATATTATCACCTGTGTATTAGTGATGATATCTAATTTAACAATTAACTGGAATATTATCACCTGTGTATTAGTGATGATATCTAATTTAACAATTAACTGGAATATTATCCCCTGTGTATTTGTGATGAAATCTAATTTAACAATTAACTGGAATATTATCACCTGTGTATTAGTGATGATATCTAATTTAACAATTAACTGGAATATTATCACCTGTGTATTAGTGATGATATCTAATTTAACAATTAACTGGAATATTATCACCTGTGTATTAGTGATGATATCTAATTTAACAATTAACTGGAATATTATCACCTGTGTATTAGTGATGATATCTAATTTAACAATTAACTGGAATATTATCACCTGTGTATTAGTGATGATATCTAATTTAACAATTAACTGGAATATTATCACCTGTGTATTAGTGATGATATCTAATTTAACAATTAACTGGAATATTATCCCCTGTGTATTAGTGATGATATCTAATTTAACAATTAACTGGAATATTATCACCTGTGTATTAGTGATGATATCTAATTTAACAATTAACTGGAATATTATCACCTGTGTATTAGTGATGATATCTAATTTAACAATTAACTGGAATATTATCACCTGTGTATTAGTGATGATATCTAATTTAACAATTAACTGGAATATTATCACCTGTGTATTAGTGATGATATCTAATTTAACAATTAACTGGAATATTATCACCTGTGTATTAGTGATGATATCTAATTTAACAATTAACTGGAATATTATCACCTGTGTATTAGTGATGATATCTAATTTAACAATTAACTGGAATATTATCACCTGTGTATTAGTGATGATATCTAATTTAACAATTAACTGGAATATAATCACCTGTGTATTAGTGATGATATCTAATTTAACAATTAACTGGAATATTATCACCTGTGTATTAGTGATGATATCTAATTTAACAATTAACTGGAATATTATCACCTGTGTATTAGTGATGATATCTAATTTAACAATTAACTGGAATATTATCCCCTGTGTATTAGTGATGATATCTAATTTAACAATTAACTGGAATATTATCACCTGTGTATTAGTGATGATATCTAATTTAACAATTAACTGGAATATTATCACCTGTGTATTAGTGATGACATCTAATTTAACAATTAACTGGAATATTATCACCTGTGTATTAGTGATGATATCTAATTTAACAATTAACTGGAATATTATCACCTGTGTATTAGTGATGACATCTAATTTAACAATTAACTGGAATATTATCACCTGTGTATTAGTGGTGATATCTAATTTAACAATTAACTGGAATATTATCACCTGTGTATTAGTGATGATATCTAATTTAACAATTAACTGGAATATTATCACCTGTGTATTAGTGATGACATCTAATTTAACAATTAACTGGAATATTATCACCTGTGTATTAGTGATGATATCTAATTTAACAATTAACTGGAATATCATCCCCTGTGTATTAGTGATGATATCTAATTTAACAATTAACTGGAATATTATCACCTGTGTATTAGTGATGACATCAAATTTAACAATTAACTGGAATATTATCACCTGTATATTAGTGATGACATCTAATTTAACAATTAACTGGAATATTATCACCTGTGTATTAGTGATGACATCTAATTTAACAATTAACTGGAATATTATCACCTGTGTATTAGTGATATCTAATTTAACAATTAACTGGAATATTATCACCTGTGTATTAGTGATGATATCTAATTTAACAATTAACTGGAATATTATCACCTGTGTATTAGTGATGATATCTAATTTAACAATTAACTGGAATATTATCACCTGTGTATTAGTGATGACATCTAATTTAACAATTAACTGGAATATTATCACCTGTGTATTAGTGATGATATCTAATTTAACAATTAACTGGAATATTATCCCCTGTGTATTAGTGATGATATCTAATTTAACAATTAACTGGAATATTATCACCTGTGTATTAGTGATGATATCTAATTTAACAATTAACTGGAATATTATCACCTGTGTATTAGTGATGATATCTAATTTAACAATTAACTCGAATATTATCCCCTGTGTATTAGTGATATCTAATTTATCAATTAACTGGAATATTATCACCTGTGTATTAGTGATGATATCTAATTTAACAATTAACTGGAATATTATCACCTGTGTATTAGTGATGACATCTAATTTAACAATTAACTGGAATATTATCCGCTGTGTATTAGTGATGATATCTAATTTAACAATTAACTGGAATATTATCACCTGTGTATTAGTGATGATATCTAATTTAACAATTAACTGGAATATTATCACCTGTGTATTAGTGATGATATCTAATTTAACAATTAACTGGAATATTATCACCTGTGTATTAGTGATGATATCTAATTTAACAATTAACTGGAATATTATCACCTGTGTATTAGTGATGATATCTAATTTAACAATTAACTGGAATATTATCACCTGTGTATTAGTGATATCTAATTTAACAATTAACTGGAATATTATCACCTGTGTATTAGTGATGATATCTAATTTAACAATTAACTGGAATATTATCACCTGTGTATTAGTGATATCTAATTTAACAATTAACTGGAATATTATCACCTGTGTATTAGTGATGATATCTAATTTAACAATTAACTGGAATATTATCACCTGTGTATTAGTGATGATATCTAATTTAACAATTAACTGGAATATTATCACCTGTGTATTAGTGATATCTAATTTAACAATTAACTGGAATATTATCACCTGTGTATTAGTGATGATATCTAATTTAACAATTAACTGGAATATTATCACCTGTGTATTAGTGATGACATCTAATTTAACAATTAACTGGAATATTATCCGCTGTGTATTAGTGATGATATCTAATTTAACAATTAACTGGAATATTATCACCTGTGTATTAGTGATGATATCTAATTTAACAATTAACTGGAATATTATCACCTGTGTATTAGTGATGATATCTAATTTAACAATTAACTGGAATATTATCACCTGTGTATTAGTGATGATATCTAATTCAACAATTAACTGGAATATTATCACCTGTGTATTAGTGATGATATCTAATTTAACAATTAACTGGAATATTATCACCTGTGTATTAGTGATGATATCTAATTTAACAATTAACTGGAATATTATCACCTGTGTATTAGTGATGATATCTAATTTAACAATTAACTGGAATATTATCACCTGTGTATTAGTGATGATATCTAATTTAACAATTAACTGGAATATTATCACCTGTGTATTAGTGATATCTAACTTAACAATTAACTGGAATATTATCACCTGTGTATTAGTGATGATATCTAATTTAACAATTAACTGGAATATTATCACCTGTGTATTAGTGATATCTAATTTAACAATTAACTGGAATATTATCACCTGTGTATTAGTGATGATATCTAATTTAACAATTAACTGGAATATTATCACCTGTGTATTAGTGATATCTAATTTAACAATTAACTGGAATATTATCACCTGTGTATTAGTGATGATATCTAATTTAACAATTAACTGGAATATTATCACCTGTTTATTAGTGATATCTAATTTAACAATTAACTGGAATATTATCACCTGTGTATTAGTGATGATATCTAATTTAACAATTAACTGGAATATTATCACCTGTGTATTAGTGATGACATCTAATTTAACAATTAACTGGAATATTATCCGCTGTGTATTAGTGATATCTAATTTAACAATTAACTGGAATATTATCACCTGTGTATTAGTGATGATATCTAATTTAACAATTAACTGGAATATTATCACCTGTGTATTAGTGATGATATCTAATTCAACAATTAACTGGAATATTATCACCTGTGTATTAGTGATGATATCTAATTTAACAATTAACTGGAATATTATCACCTGTGTATTAGTGATGATATCTAATTTAACAATTAACTGGAATATTATCACCTGTGTATTAGTGATGATATCTAATTTAACAATTAACTGGAATATTATCACCTGTGTATTAGTGATGATATCTAATTTAACAATTAACTGGAATATTATCACCTGTGTATTAGTGATATCTAACTTAACAATTAACTGGAATATTATCACCTGTGTATTAGTGATGATATCTAATTTAACAATTAACTGGAATATTATCACCTGTGTATTAGTGATATCTAATTTAACAATTAACTGGAATATTATCACCTGTGTATTAGTGATGATATCTAATTTAACAATTAACTGGAATACTATCACCTGTGTATTAGTGATATCTAATTTAACAATTAACTGGAATATTATCACCTGTGTATTAGTGATGATATCTAATTTAACAATTAACTGGAATATTATCACCTGTTTATTAGTGATATCTAATTTAACAATTAACTGGAATATTATCACCTGTGTATTAGTGATGATATCTAATTTAACAATTAACTGGAATATTATCACCTGTGTATTAGTGATGACATCTAATTTAACAATTAACTGGAATATTATCCGCTGTGTATTAGTGATGATATCTAATTTAACAATTAACTGGAATATTATCACCTGTGTATTAGTGATGATATCTAATTTAACAATTAACTGGAATATTATCACCTGTGTATTAGTGATGATATCTAATTTAACAATTAACTGGAATATTATCACCTGTGTATTAGTGATGATATCTAATTTAACAATTAACTGGAATATTATCACCTGTGTATTAGTGATGATATCTAATTTAACAATTAACTGGAATATTATCACCTGTGTATTAGTGATATCTAATTTAACAATTAACTGGAATATTATCACCTGTGTATTAGTGATGATATCTAATTTAACAATTAACTGGAATATTATCACCTGTGTATTAGTGATATCTAATTTAACAATTAACTGGAATATTATCACCTGTGTATTAGTGATGATATCTAATTTAACAATTAACTGGAATATTATCACCTGTGTATTAGTGATGATATCTAATTTAACAATTAACTGGAATATTATCCCCTGTGTATTAGTGATATCTAATTTAACAATTAACTGGAATATTATCACCTGTGTATTAGTGATGATATCTAATTTAACAATTAACTGGAATATTATCACCTGTGTATTAGTGATGACATCTAATTTAACAATTAACTGGAATATTATCCGCTGTGTATTAGTGATGATATCTAATTTAACAATTAACTGGAATATTATCACCTGTGTATTAGTGATGATATCTAATTTAACAATTAACTGGAATATTATCACCTGTGTATTAGTGATGATATCTAATTTAACAATTAACTGGAATATTATCACCTGTGTATTAGTGATGATATCTAATTCAACAATTAACTGGAATATTATCACCTGTGTATTAGTGATGATATCTAATTTAACAATTAACTGGAATATTATCACCTGTGTATTAGTGATGATATCTAATTTAACAATTATCTGGAATATTATCACCTGTGTATTAGTGATGATATCTAATTTAACAATTAACTGGAATATTATCACCTGTGTATTAGTGATGATATCTAATTTAACAATTAACTGGAATATTATCACCTGTGTATTAGTGATATCTAACTTAACAATTAACTGGAATATTATCACCTGTGTATTAGTGATGATATCTAATTTAACAATTAACTGGAATATTATCACCTGTGTATTAGTGATATCTAATTTAACAATTAACTGGAATATTATCACCTGTGTATTAGTGATGATATCTAATTTAACAATTAACTGGAATATTATCACCTGTGTATTAGTGATATCTAATTTAACAATTAACTGGAATATTATCACCTGTGTATTAGTGATGATATCTAATTTAACAATTAACTGGAATATTATCACCTGTTTATTAGTGATATCTAATTTAACAATTAACTGGAATATTATCACCTGTGTATTAGTGATGACATCTAATTTAACAATTAACTGGAATATTATCACCTGTGTATAAGTGATGATATCTAATTTAACAATTAACTGGAATATTATCACCTGTGTATTAGTGATGATATCTAATTTAACAATTAACTGGAATATTATCACCTGTGCATTAGTGATGACATCAAATTTAACAATTAACTGGAATATTATCACCTGTGTATTAGTGATATCTAATTTAACAATTAACTGGAATATTATCACCTGTGTATTAGTGATATCTAATTTAACAATTAACTGGAATATTATCACCTGTGTATTAGTGATGATATCTAATTTAACAATTAACTGGAATATTATCACCTGTGTATTAGTGATATCTAATTTAACAATTAACTGGAATATTATCACCTGTGTATTAGTGATGATATCTAATTTAACAATTAACTGGAATATTATCACCTGTGTATTAGTGATGATATCTAATTTAACAATTAACTGGAATATTATCACCTGTGTATTAGTGATGATATCTAATTTAACAATTAACTGGAATATTATCACCTGTGTATTAGTGATGACATCTAATTTAACAATTAACTGGAATATTATCACCTGTGTATTAGTGATAATATCTAATTTAACAATTAACTGGAATATTATCCCCTGTGTATTAGTGATGACATCTAATTTAACAATTAACTGGAATATTATCACCTGTGTATTAGTGATGACATCTAATTTCACAATTAACTGGAATATTATCACCTGTGTATTAGTGATGACATCTAATTTAACAATTAACTGGAATATTATCACCTGTGTATTTGTGATGATATCTAATTTAACAATTAACTGGAATATTATCCCCTATGTATTAGTGATGATATCTAATTTAACAATTAACTGGAATATTATCACCTGTGTATTAGTGATGACATCTAATTTAACAATTAACTGGAATATTATCACCTGTGTATTAGTGATGACATCTAATTTAACAATTAACTGGAATATTATCACCTGTGTATTAGTGATGACATCTAATTTAACAATTAACTGGAATATTATCCCTGTGTATTAGTGATGACATCTAATTTAACAATTAAATGGAATATTATCACCTGTGTATTAGTGATGATATCTAATTTAACAATTAACTGGAATATTATCACCTGTGTATTAGTGATGATATCTAATTTAACAATTAACTGGAATATTATCACCTGTGTATTAGTGATGATATCTAATTTAACAATTAACTGGAATATTATCACCTGTGTATTAGTGATGACATCTAATTTAACAATTAACTGGAATATTATCCCCTGTGTATTAGTGATGATATCTAATTTAACAATTAACTGGAATATTATCACCTGTGTATTAGTGATATCTAATTTAACAATTAACTGGAATATTATCACCTGTGTATTAGTGATGATATCTAATTTAACAATTAACTGGAATATTATCACCTGTGTATTAGTGATGACATCTAATTTAACAATTAACTGGAATATTATCCCCTGTGTATTAGTGATGATATCTAATTTAACAATTAACTGGAATATTATCACCTGTGTATCAGTGATGATATCTAATTTAACAATTAACTGGAATATTATCACCTGTGTATTAGTGATGATATCTAATTTAACAATTAACTGGAATATTATCACCTGTGTATTAGTGATGATATCTAATTTAACAATTAACTGGAATATTATCACCTGTGTATTAGTGATATCTAATTTAACAATTAACTGGAATATTATCACCTGTGTATTAGTGATGATATCTAATTTAACAATTAACTGGAATATTATCACCTGTGTATTAGTGATATCTAATTTATCAATTAACTGGAATATTATCACCTGTGTATTAGTGATGATATCTAATTTAACAATTAACTGGAATATTATCACCTGTGTATTAGTGATGATATCTAATTTAACAATTAACTGGAATATTATCACCTGTGTATTAGTGATGACATCTAATTTAACAATTAACTGGAATATTATCCCGTGTGTATTAGTGATGATATCTAATTTAACAATTAACTGGAATATTATCACCTGTGTATTAGTGATGATATCTAATTTAACAATTAACTGGAATATTATCACCTGTGTATTAGTGATGATATCTAATTTAACAATTAACTGGAATATTATCACCTGTGTATTAGTGATGATATCTAATTTAACAATTAACTGGAATATTATCACCTGTGTATTAGTGATATCTAATTTAACAATTAACTGGAATATTATCACCTGTGTATTAGTGATGATATCTAATTTAACAATTAACTGGAATATTATCGCCTGTGTATTAGTGATGATATCTAATTTAACAATTAACTGGAATATTATCACCTGTGTATTAGTGATATCTAATTTAACAATTAACTGGAATATTATCACCTGTGTATTAGTGATGACATCTAATTTAACAATTAACTGGAATATTATCGCCTGTGTATTAGTGATGATATCTAATTTAACAATTAACTGGAATATTATCACCTGTGTATTAGTGATATCTAATTTAACAATTAACTGGAATATTATCACCTGTGTATTAGTGATGACATCTAATTTAACAATTAACTGGAATATTATCCCCTGTGTATTAGTGATGACATCTAATTTAACAATTAACTGGAATATTATCACCTGTGTATTAGTGATGATATCTAATTTAACAATTAACTGGAATATTATCACCTGTGTATTAGTGATGATATCTAATTTAACAATTAACTGGAATATTATCACCTGTGTATTCGTGATGATATCTAATTGAACAATTAACTGGAATATTATCACCTGTGTATTAGTGATGATATCTAATTTAACAATTAACTGGAATATTATCACCTGTGTATTAGTGATGATATCAAATTTAACAATTAACTGGAATATTATCACCTGTGTATTAGTGATGATATCTAATTTAACAATTAACTGGAATATTATCACCTGTGTATTAGTGATATCTAACTTAACAATTAACCTGAATATTATCACCTGTGTATTAGTGATGATATCTAATTTAACAATTAACTGGAATATTATCACCTGTGTATTAGTGATATCTAATTTAACAATTAACTGGAATATTATCACCTGTGTATTAGTGATGATATCTAATTTAACAATTAACTGGAATATTATCACCTGTGTATTAGTGATGATATCTAATTTAACAATTAACTGGAATGTTATCACCTGTGTATTAGTGATATCTAATTTAACAATTAACTGGAATATTATCACCTGTGTATTAGTGATGATATCTAATTTAACAATTAACTGGAATATTATCACCTGTGTATTAGTGATATCTAATTTAACAATTAACTGGAATATTATCACCTGTGTATTAGTGATGATATCTAATTCAACAATTAACTGGAATATTATCACCTGTGTATTAGTGATGATATCTAATTTAACAATTAACTGGAATATTATCACCTGTGTATTAGTGATGATATCTAATTTAACAATTAACTGGAATATTATCACCTGTGTATTAGTGATGATATCTAATTTAACAATTAACTGGAATATTATCACCTGTGTATTAGTGATGATATCTAATTTAACAATTAACTGGAATATTATCACCTGTGTATTAGTGATATCTAACTTAACAATTAACTGGAATATTATCACCTGTGTATTAGTGATGATATCTAATTTAACAATTAACTGGAATATTATCACCTGTGTATTAGTGATATCTAATTTAACAATTAACTGGAATATTATCACCTGTGTATTAGTGATGATATCTAATTTAACAATTAACTGGAATATTATCACCTGTGTATTAGTGATATCTAATTTAACAATTAACTGGAATATTATCACCTGTGTATTAGTGATGATATCTAATTTAACAATTAACTGGAATATTATCACCTGTTTATTAGTGATATCTAATTTAACAATTAACTGGAATATTATCACCTGTGTATTAGTGATGATATCTAATTTAACAATTAACTGGAATATTATCACCTGTGTATTAGTGATGACATCTAATTTAACAATTAACTGGAATATTATCCGCTGTGTATTAGTGATGATATCTAATTTAACAATTAACTGGAATATTATCACCTGTGTATTAGTGATGATATCTAATTTAACAATTAACTGGAATATTATCACCTGTGTATTAGTGATGATATCTAATTTAACAATTAACTGGAATATTATCACCTGTGTATTAGTGATGATATCTAATTTAACAATTAACTGGAATATTATCACCTGTGTATTAGTGATGATATCTAATTTAACAATTAACTGGAATATTATCACCTGTGTATTAGTGATATCTAATTTAACAATTAACTGGAATATTATCACCTGTGTATTAGTGATGATATCTAATTTAACAATTAACTGGAATATTATCACCTGTGTATTAGTGATATCTAATTTAACAATTAACTGGAATATTATCACCTGTGTATTAGTGATGATATCTAATTTAACAATTAACTGGAATATTATCACCTGTGTATTAGTGATGATATCTAATTTAACAATTAACTGGAATATTATCCCCTGTGTATTAGTGATATCTAATTTAACAATTAACTGGAATATTATCACCTGTGTATTAGTGATGATATCTAATTTAACAATTAACTGGAATATTATCACCTGTGTATTAGTGATGACATCTAATTTAACAATTAACTGGAATATTATCCGCTGTGTATTAGTGATGATATCTAATTTAACAATTAACTGGAATATTATCACCTGTGTATTAGTGATGATATCTAATTTAACAATTAACTGGAATATTATCACCTGTGTATTAGTGATGATATCTAATTTAACAATTAACTGGAATATTATCACCTGTGTATTAGTGATGATATCTAATTCAACAATTAACTGGAATATTATCACCTGTGTATTAGTGATGATATCTAATTTAACAATTAACTGGAATATTATCACCTGTGTATTAGTGATGATATCTAATTTAACAATTAACTGGAATATTATCACCTGTGTATTAGTGATGATATCTAATTTAACAATTAACTGGAATATTATCACCTGTGTATTAGTGATGATATCTAATTTAACAATTAACTGGAATATTATCACCTGTGTATTAGTGATGTCTAACTTAACAATTAACTGGAATATTATCACCTGTGTATTAGTGATGATATCTAATTTAACAATTAACTGGAATATTATCACCTGTGTATTAGTGATATCTAATTTAACAATTAACTGGAATATTATCACCTGTGCATTAGTGATGATATCTAATTTAACAATTAACTGGAATATTATCACCTGTGTATTAGTGATATCTAATTTAACAATTAACTGGAATATTATCACCTGTGTATTAGTGATGATATCTAATTTAACAATTAACTGGAATATTATCACCTGTTTATTAGTGATATCTAATTTAACAATTAACTGGAATATTATCACCTGTGTATTAGTGATGATATCTAATTTAACAATTAACTGGAATATTATCACCTGTGTATAAGTGATGATATCTAATTTAACAAAAAACTGGAATATTATCACCTGTGTATTAGTGATGATATCTAATTTAACAATTAACTGGAATATTATCACCTGTGCATTAGTGATGACATCAAATTTAACAATTAACTGGAATATTATCACCTGTGTATTAGTGATATCTAATTTAACAATTAACTGGAATATTATCACCTGTGTATTAGTGATATCTAATTTAACAATTAACTGGAATATTATCACCTGTGTATTAGTGATGATATCTAATTTAACAATTAACTGGAATATTATCACCTGTGTATTAGTGATATCTAATTTAACAATTAACTGGAATATTATCACCTGTGTATTAGTGATGATATCTAATTTAACAATTAACTGGAATATTATCACCTGTGTATTAGTGATGATATCTAATTTAACAATTAACTGGAATATTATCACCTGTGTATTAGTGATGATATCTAATTTAACAATTAACTGGAATATTATCACCTGTGTATTAGTGATGACATCTAATTTAACAATTAACTGGAATATTATCACCTGTGTATTAGTGATGATATCTAATTTAACAATTAACTGGAATATTATCCCCTGTGTATTAGTGATGACATCTAATTTAACAATTAACTGGAATATTATCACCTGTGTATTAGTGATGACATCTAATTTCACAATTAACTGGAATATTATCACCTGTGTATTAGTGATGACATCTAATTTAACAATTAACTGGAATATTATCACCTGTGTATTTGTGATGATATCTAATTTAACAATTAACTGGAATATTATCCCCTATGTATTAGTGATGATATCTAATTTAACAATTAACTGGAATATTATCACCTGTGTATTAGTGATGACATCTAATTTAACAATTAACTGGAATATTATCACCTGTGTATTAGTGATGACATCTAATTTAACAATTAACTGGAATATTATCACCTGTGTATTAGTGATGACATCTAATTTAACAATTAACTGGAATATTATCCCTGTGTATTAGTGATGACATCTAATTTAACAATTAAATGGAATATTATCACCTGTGTATTAGTGATGATATCTAATTTAACAATTAACTGGAATATTATCACCTGTGTATTAGTGATGATATCTAATTTAACAATTAACTGGAATATTATCACCTGTGTATTAGTGATGATATCTAATTTAACAATTAACTGGAATATTATCACCTGTGTATTAGTGATGACATCTAATTTAACAATTAACTGGAATATTATCCCCTGTGTATTAGTGATGATATCTAATTTAACAATTAACTGGAATATTATCACCTGTGTATTAGTGATATCTAATTTAACAATTAACTGGAATATTATCACCTGTGTATTAGTGATGATATCTAATTTAACAATTAACTGGAATATTATCACCTGTGTATTAGTGATGACATCTAATTTAACAATTAACTGGAATATTATCCCGTGTGTATTAGTGATGATATCTAATTTAACAATTAACTGGAATATTATCACCTGTGTATTAGTGATGATATCTAATTTAACAATTAACTGGAATATTATCACCTGTGTATTAGTGATGATATCTAATTTAACAATTAACTGGAATATTATCACCTGTGTATTAGTGATGATATCTAATTTAACAATTAACTGGAATATTATCACCTGTGTATTAGTGATATCTAATTTAACAATTAACTGGAATATTATCACCTGTGTATTAGTGATGATATCTAATTTAACAATTAACTGGAATATTATCGCCTGTGTATTAGTGATGATATCTAATTTAACAATTAACTGGAATATTATCACCTGTGTATTAGTGATATCTAATTTAACAATTAACTGGAATATTATCACCTGTGTATTAGTGATGACATCTAATTTAACAATTAACTGGAATATTATCGCCTGTGTATTAGTGATGATATCTAATTTAACAATTAACTGGAATATTATCACCTGTGTATTAGTGATATCTAATTTAACAATTATCTGGAATATTATCACCTGTGTATTAGTGATGACATCTAATTTAACAATTAACTGGAATATTATCCCCTGTGTATTAGTGATGACATCTAATTTAACAATTAACTGGAATATTATCACCTGTGTATTAGTGATGATATCTAATTTAACAATTAACTGGAATATTATCACCTGTGTATTAGTGATGATATCTAATTTAACAATTAACTGGAATATTATCACCTGTGTATTAGTGATGATATCTAATTTAACAATTAACTGGAATATTATCACCTGTGTATTAGTGATGATATCTAATTTAACAATTAACTGGAATATTATCACCTGTGTATTAGTGATATCTAACTTAACAATTAACCTGAATATTATCACCTGTGTATTAGTGATGATATTTAATTTAACAATTAACTGGAATATTATCACCTGTGTATTAGTGATATCTAATTTAACAATTAACTGGAATATTATCACCTGTGTATTAGTGATGATATCTAATTTAACAATTAACTGGAATATTATCACCTGTGTATTAGTGATGATATCTAATTTAACAATTAACTGGAATATTATCACCTGTGTATTAGTGATATCTAATTTAACAATTAACTGGAATATTATCACCTGTGTATTAGTGATGATATCTAATTTAACAATTAACTGGAATATTATCACCTGTGTATTAGTGATATCTAATTTAACAATTAACTGGAATATTATCACCTGTGTATTTGTGATGATATCTAATTTAACAATTAACTGGAATATTATCACCTGTGTATTAGTGATGATATCTAATTTAACAATTAACTGGAATATTATCACCTGTGTATTAGTGATGATATCTAATTTAACAATTAACTGGAATATTATCACCTGTGTATTAGTGATGACATCTAATTTAACAATTAACTGGAATATTATCACCTGTGTATTAGTGATATCTAATTTAACAATTAACTGGAATATTATCACCTGTGTATTAGTGATGATATCTAATTTAACAATTAACTGGAATATTATCACCTGTGTATTAGTGATGATATCTAATTTAACAATTAACTGGAATATTATCACCTGTGTATTAGTGATATCTAACTTAACAATTAACTGGAATATTATCACCTGTGTATTAGTGATGATATCTAATTTAACAATTAACTGGAATATTATCACCTGTGTATTAGTGATATCTAATTTAACAATTAACTGGAATATTATCACCTGTGTATTAGTGATGATATCTAATTTAACAATTAACTGGAATACTATCACCTGTGTATTAGTGATGATATCTAATTTAACAATTAACTGGAATATTATCACCTGTGTATTAGTGATGATATCTAATTTAACAATTAACTGGAATATTATCACCTGTGTATTAGTGATGACATCTAATTTAACAATTAACTGGAATATTATCACCTGTGCATTAGTGATGATATCTAATTTAACAATTAACTGGAATATTATCCCCTGTGTATTAGTGATGACATCTAATTTAACAATTAACTGGAATATTATCACCTGTGTATTAGTGATGACATCTAATTTCACAATTAACTGGAATATTATCACCTGTGTATTAGTGATGACATCTAATTTAACAATTAACTGGAATATTATCACCTGTGTATTTGTGATGATATCTAATTTAACAATTAACTGGAATATTATCCCCTATGTATTAGTGATGATATCTAATTTAACAATTAACTGGAATATTATCACCTGTGTATTAGTGATGACATCTAATTTAACAATTAACTGGAATATTATCACCTGTGTATTAGTGATGACATCTAATTTAACAATTAACTGGAATATTATCACCTGTGTATTAGTGATGACATCTAATTTAACAATTAACTGGAATACTATCCCCTGTGTATTAGAGATGACATCTAATTTAACAATTAACTGGAATATTATCACCTGTGTATTAGTGATGATATCTAATTTAACAATTAACTGGAATATTATCACCTGTGTATTAGTGATGATATCTAATTTAACAATTAACTGGAATATTATCACCTGTGTATTAGTGATGATATCTAATTTAACAATTAACTGGAATATTATCACCTGTGTATTAGTGATGACATCTAATTTAACAATTAACTGGAATATTATCCCCTGTGTATTAGTGATGATATCTAATTTAACAATTAACTGGAATATTATCACCTGTGTATTAGTGATGATATCTAATTTAACAATTAACTGGAATATTATCACCTGTGTATTAGTGATGACATCTAATTTAACAATTAACTGGAATATTATCCCCTGTGTATTAGTGATGATATCTAATTTAACAATTAACTGGAATTGTATCACCTGTGTATCAGTGATGATATTTAATTTAACAATTAACTGGAATATTATCACCTGTGTATTAGTGATGATATCTAATTTAACAATTAACTGGAATATTATCACCTGTGTATTAGTGATGATATCTAATTTAACAATTAACTGGAATATTATCACCTGTGTATTAGTGATATCTAATTTAACAATTAACTGGAATATTATCACCTGTGTATTAGTGATGATATCTAATTTAACAATTAACTGGAATATTATCACCTGTGTATTAGTGATATCTAATTTAACAATTAACTGGAATATTATCACCTGTGTATTAGTGATGATATCTAATTTAACAATTAACTGGAATATTATCACCTGTGTATTAGTGATGATATCTAATTTAACAATTAACTGGAATATTATCACCTGTGTATTAGTGATGACATCTAACTTAACAATTAACTGGAATATTATCCCCTGTGTATTAGTGATGATATCTAATTTAACAATTAACTGGAATATTATCACCTGTGTATTAGTGATGATATCTAATTTAACAATTAACTGGAATATTATCACCTGTGTATTAGTGATGATATCTAATTTAACAATTAACTGGAATATTATCACCTGTGTATTAGTGATGATATCTAATTTAACAATTAACTGGAATATTATCACCTGTGTATTAGTGATATCTAATTTAACAATTAACTGAAATATTATCACCTGTGTATTAGTGATGATATCTAATTTAACAATTAACTGGAATATTATCGCCTGTGTATTAGTGATGATATCTAATTTAACAATTAACTGGAATATTATCACCTGTGTATTAGTGATATCTAATTTAACAATTAACTGGAATATTATCACCTGTGTATTAGTGATGACATCTAATTTAACAATTAACTGGAATATTATCGCCTGTGTATTAGTGATGATATCTAATTTAACAATTAACTGGAATATTATCACCTGTGTATTAGTGATATCTAATTTAACAATTAACTGGAATATTATCACCTGTGTATTAGTGATGACATCTAATTTAACAATTAACTGGAATATTATCCCCTGTGTATTAGTGATGACATCTAATTTAACAATTAACTGGAATATTATCACCTGTGTATTAGTGATGACATCTAATTTAACAATTAACTGGAATATTATCACCTGTGTATTAGTGATGATATCTAATTTAACAATTAACTGGAATATTATCACCTGTGTATTAGTGATGATATCTAATTTAACAATTCACTGGAATATTATCGCCTGTGTATTAGTGATGATATCTAATTTAACAATTAACTGGAATATTATCACCTGTGTATTAGTGATGACATCTAATTTAACAATTAACTGGAATATTATCCCCTGTGTATTAGTGATGATATCTAATTTAACAATTAACTGGAATATTATCACCTGTGTATTAGTGATGATATCTAATTTAACAATTAACTGGAATATTATCACCTGTGTGTTAGTGATGATATCTAATTTAACAATTAACTGGAATATTATCACCTGCGTATTAGTGATGATATCTAATTTAACAATTAACTGGAATATTATCACCTGCGTATTAGAGATGATATCTAATTTAACAATTAACTGGAATATTATCACCTGTGTATTAGTGATATCTAATTTAACAATTAACTGGAATATTATCACCTGTGTATTAGTGATGATATCTAATTTAACAATTAACTGGAATATTATCGCCTGTGTATTAGTGATGATATCTAATTTAACAATTAACTGGAATATTATCACCTGTGTATTAGTGATATCTAATTTAACAATTAACTGGAATATTATCACCTGTGTATTAGTGATGATATCTAATTTAACAATTAACTGGAATATTATCACCTGTGTATTAGTGATGATATCTAATTTAACAATTAACTGGAATATTATCACCTGTGTATTAGTGATGATATCTAATTTAACAGTTAACTGGAATATTATCACCTGCGTATTAGTGATGATATCTAATTTAACAATTAACTGGAATATTATCACCTGTGTATTAGTGATATCTAATTTAACAATTAACTGGAATATTATCACCTGTGTATTAGTGATGATATCTAATTTAACAATTAACTGGAATATTATCGCCTGTGTATTAGTGATGATATCTAATTTAACAATTAACTGGAATATTATCACCTGTGTATTAGTGATATCTAATTTAACAATTAACTGGAATATTATCACCTGTGTATTAGTGATGATATCTAATTTAACAATTAACTGGAATATTATCGCCTGTGTATTAGTGATGATATCTAATTTAACAATTAACTGGAATATTATCCCCTGTGTATTAGTGATGATATCTAATTTAACAATTAACTGGAATATTATCACCTGTGTATTAGTGATGATATCTAATTTAACAATTAACTGGAATATTATCCCTGTGTATTAGTGATGACATCTAATTTAACAATTAACTGGAATATTATCACCTGTGTATTAGTGATGATATCTAATTTAACAATTAACTGGAATATTATCACCTGTGTATTAGTGATGAGATCTAATTTAACAATTAACTGGAATATTATCACCTGTGTATTAGTGATGATATCTAATTTAACAATTAACTGGAATATTATCACCTGTGTATTAGTGATATCTAATTTAACAATTAACTGGAATATTATCCCCTGTGTATTAGTGATGATATCTAATTTAACAATTAACTGGAATATTATCCCCTGTGTATTAGTGATGATATCTAATTTAACAATTAACTGGAATATTATCACCTGTGTATTAGTGATGATATCTATTTTAACAATTAACTGGAATATTATCACCTGTGTATTAGTGATGATATCTAATTTAACAATTAACTGGAATATTATCACCTGTGTATTAGTGATGAGATCTAATTTAACAATTAACTGGAATATTATCACCTGTGTATTAGTGATGATATCTAATTTAACAATTAACTGGAATATTATCACCTGTGTATTAGTGATATCTAATTTAACAATTAACTGGAATATTATCCCCTGTGTATTAGTGATGATATCTAATTTAACAATTAACTGGAATATTATCACCTGTGTATTAGTGATGATATCTAATTTAACAATTAACTGGAATATTATCACCTGTGTATTAGTGATGATATCTAATTTAACAATTAACTGGAATATTATCACCTGTGTATTAGTGATGATATCTAATTTAACAATTAACTGGAATATTATCACCTGTGTATTAGTGATGATATCTAATTTAACAATTAACTGGAATATTATCACCTGTGTATTAGTGATGATATCTAATTTAACAATTAACTGGAATATTATCACCTGTGTATTAGTGATGATATCTAATTTAACAATTAACTGGAATATTATCACCTGTGTATTAGTGATGATATCTAATTTAACAATTAACTGGAATATTATCCCCTGTGTATTAGTGATGATATCTAATTTAACAATTAACTGGAATATTATCACCTGTGTATTAGTGATGACATCTAATTTAACAATTAACTGGAATATTATCACCTGTGTATTAGTGATGATATCTAATTTAACAATTAACTGGAATATTATCCCCTGTGTATTAGTGATGATATCTAATTTAACAATTAACTGGAATATTATCACCTGTGTATTAGTGATATCTAATTTAACAATTAACTGGAATATTATCACCTGTGTATTAGTGATGATATCTAATTTAACAATTAACTGGAATATTATCACCTGTGTATTAGTGATGAGATCTAATTTAACAATTAACTGGAATTTTATCACCTGTGTATTAGTGATGATATCTAATTTAACAATTAACTGGAATATTATCACCTGTGTATTAGTGATATCTAATTTAACAATTAACTGGAATATTATCACCTGTGTATTAGTGATGATATCTAATTTAACAGTTAACTGGAATATTATCACCTGTGTATTAGTGATGATATCTAATTTAACAATTAACTGGAATATTATCACATGTGTATTAGTGATGATGTCTAATTTAACAATTAACTGGAATATTATCACCTGTGTATTAGTGATGATATCTAATTTAACAATTAACTGGAATATTATCACCTGTGTATTAGTGATGATATCTAATTTAACAATTAACTGGAATATTATCACCTGTGTATTAGTGATGATATCTAATTTAACAATTAACTGGAATATTATCACCTGTGTATTAGTGATGATATCTAATTTAACAATTAACTGGAATATTATCCCCTGTGTATTAGTGATGATATCTAATTTAACAATTAACTGGAATATTATCACCTGTGTATTAGTGATGATATCTAATTTAACAATTAACTGGAATATTATCACCTGTGTATTAGTGATGATATCTAATTTAACAATTAACTGGAATATTATCACCTGTGTATTAGTGATGATATCTAATTTAACAATTAACTGGAATATTATCCCCTGTGTATTAGTGATGATATCTAATTTAACAATTAACTGGAATATTATCACCTGTGTATTAGTGATGATATCTAATTTAACAATTAACTGGAATATTATCACCTGTGTATTAGTGATGATATCTAATTTAACAATTAACTGGAATATTATCACCTGTGTATTAGTGATGATATCTAATTTAACAATTAACTGGAATATTATCACCTGTGTATTAGTGATGATATCTAATTTAACAATTAACTGGAATATTATCACCTGTGTATTAGTGATGATATCTAATTTAACAATTAACTGGAATATTATCACCTGTGTATTAGTGATGATATCTAATTTAACAATTAACTGGAATATTATCACCTGTGTATTAGTGATGATATCTAATTTAACAATTAACTGGAATATTATCACCTGTGTATTAGTGATGATATCTAATTTAACAATTAACTGGAATATTATCACCTGTGTTTTAGTGATGATATCTAATTTAACAATTAACTGGAATATTATCACCTGTGTATTAGTGATGATATCTAATTTAACAATTAACTGGAATATTATCACCTGTGTATTAGTGATGATATCTAATTTAACAATTAACTGGAATATTATCACCTGTGTATTAGTGATGATATCTAATTTAACAATTAACTGGAATATTATCACCTGTGTATTAGTGATGACATCTAATTTAACAATTAACTGGAATATTATTCCCTGTGTATTAGTGATGATATCTAATTTAACAATTAACTGGAATATTATCACCTGTGTATTAGTGATGATATCTAATTTAACAATTAACTGGAATATTATCACCTGTGTATTAGTGATGATATCTAATTTAACAATTAACTGGAATATTATCACCTGTGTTTTAGTGATGATATCTAATTTAACAATTAACTGGAATATTATCACCTGTGTATTAGTGATGATATCTAATTTAACAATTAACTGGAATATTATCACCTGTGTATTAGTGATGATATCTAATTTAACAATTAACTGGAATATTATCACCTGTGTTTTAGTGATGATATCTAATTTAACAATTAACTGGAATATTATCACCTGTGTATTAGTGATGATATCTAATTTAACAATTAACTGGAATATTATCACCTGTGTTTTAGTGATAACATCTAATTTAACAATTAGCCATAATATTGCGCACTGTAATTTTTGTATCATCTGTGAACTTACTGATCATACCTCCTATATTCACATCTAAGTCATTAATGTGCACTACAAACAGCAAGGGTCACAGCACCGATCCCTGTGGTACACCACTGGTCACAGGCTTCCAATCGCAAAAACAGCCCTCGCCTATTACCCTCTGCCTCCTGCCACAAAGCCACTTTTGGATCCAATTTGCCAAATTGCCCTGGATCCCATGGGCTATTACCTTCTCAACCAATCTCCCATGTATGACCTTTACAAAACCCTTACTGAAGTCCTTGTAGACTACATCGACTGCTTTACCTTCATCTACACATCTGGTCATCTCCTCGAAAAATTCAATCAAGTTAGTCAGACACGATCTCCCCCTGAAAATGCCATGCTGATTATCCCTGATTAATCCCTGCCTCTCCAAGTGGAGAATAATCCTGTCCCTCGCATCTTTTTCCAATAGTTTCCCTACCACTGATGTTAGACTCACTGACCTATAAATACCTAGCATATCCCTGCTACCCTTCTTAAATAATGGTACCACATTCACTATCCTCCAGTCCTCTGGTACCTTTCCTCTGGATAAAGAGGATTTGAAAACTTGTTACAAAGCCCCTGCAATCGCCTCTCTTGCCTCACATAACAGCCAGGGATACATTTCATCTGAGCCTGGGGATTTATCTACTTTCAAGCCCACTAAAACTGCTAATACTTCCTCCCTTTCAATGCTAACATGTTCAAGTATATCACAATCCCCCTCCCTGATCTCTACACCTACATTATCCTTCTCCATAGTGAACACAGATGAAAAGTAATCATTTAAAACCTCACCTGTGCCCTCCGGCTCCACACACAGGTTGCCACTTTGGTGCCTAATGGTCCCTAATCTTTCCCTGGTTATCTTCTTGCCCTTGACATACTGATAAATTGCTTTAGGATTTTCCTTTCTCTTGCCTGCCAGTATTTTTTCATGTCCTCTCTTCGCTCTTCTAATTACTTTTTTTTAAGTTCCCCCCTACACTTTCTATACTCCTCTAGTGCCTCTGCTGTTTGTCAGCACTCTGAATCTGCAATAAGCTTCCTTTTTTTCCTGATCCAATCCTCTGTATCTCTTGACATCCAGTGTTCCCTGGACCTGTTAGTCCTCCCCATCACCTTAACGGGTGCATGTTGGCTCTGAACTCTCACTATTTTCTCTTTGAATGACACCCATTGATCTGATATGGACTTTCCTACAAGTAGCTGCTCACAGTCCACTTTGGCCCCATCCTGTTTTATCATCTTAAAATCGGCCTTCCCCCAATTCAGTCCCTTTAGTTTCGGTCTGTCTTTGTCCTTATCCATAACTACCTTAAATCTTAGCGTTATGGTCACTAGCACCGAAATGCTCCCTCACTGACACTTCTACCACTTGTCCAGTTGCATTCCCTAGTGTTAGCTCCAGTACTGCCCCTTCTCTTGTAGGACGTCTGATGTACTGGCTCAAAAAGCTCTCCTGTATGCATTTTCAGAATTCATTCCCCTTTAAGCCTTTTGCACTAAGACTATCGCAGTTGATATCAGGGAAGTTGAAATCCCCTACTAATACTACCCTATTATTTTTGCACCCCTGAGATTTGTCGATATATCTGCTCCTCTATCTCTCTCTGACTGTTTGGCAGCCTGTAGTACACTCCCAGCCAGGTGATTACCCCCTTTCTGTTTTTAAGTTCCACCCATATGGCCTCATTTCAGGAACCTTCTAAGATATCATCCCTTCTTACTGCAGTAAATGACTCCTTGATCAACAGTGCAATGCCACCTCCACTTTTACCCCCTCCCCTGTCACACTTGAAGATTCTATACCCTGGAATATTGAGCTGCCAGTCCTGCCCCGCCCACACCCATGTCTCTGTGATAGCAATATCATAATGCCATGTGCTAATCAACAACCTCAATTTATCCACCTTACTAATGAGACTCCTGTTTTTGAAATAGTTACAATCCAACCTTGCATTTTTCTCTTCTGCCTTACCAGGTCTATATTTGCTCTGCCTTCCAGCAGACTCACGTTCTGTTCCACATTACCCTCTACTGTACCTCCGCTCTGTATCCCAACCCCCTGCCGATTAGTTTAACCGCCTACCCCCAACCCCCCAATAAAGAACGAACAAACCTCCAAACAAGGATGCTTGTCCCTTTCCAGTTCAGGTGCAACCTGTCCAACTTGGACAAGTCCCACTTTTGCCAGAAATATACCCAGTGATCCAGGAAACTGAAGCCCTCCCTCCTGCATGATCTCCTCAGCCAGATATTCATCTGCTCTATCCTCCTATTTCTAAAGTCATTAGCACGTGGCACCGGGAGGAATCCAGAGATTGCAACCTTAGAGGTCCTCCTTTTTAATCTGCTTCCTCGCACCCTAAATTCTTGTTGCAGGAACTCATCCCTATTTCTACCTATGTCGTTGGTACCAATGTGTACCACGATCTCTGACTATTCACCCTCTCCCTTCAGAATGTCCAGCAGCCGCTCTGAGACATCCTTGACCCGAGCACCAGGGAGGCAACATACAATCCTGGAGTCTCATTTGCGGCCACAGAAACGCCTGTCTGTTCCCCCAGTGTGTGAGATATCGGAATGGGGAAGATCGATCTGCTCACTCAGGTACACCCAGACCGGCTGCAGGGGAGAGAGGCGGGAATTGGATAGATATAATTAAAGATATGTACCCAGTCTGGTACTGAGTTCCATACAGAGCACAGAAAGATCCCAGGCTCCATTCCTGGCCTTTGCAGAGTGAACGGATCTCAGCCAGTCAGGTGCTGAGATGCATACCCAGAGCACAGGAAGATCCCAGTCTGTGCAGAGTCAACGGATCTCACAGAGTATGTTACTGTGTA
Organism: Heterodontus francisci; assembly: GCF_036365525.1. NCBI lineage: Eukaryota > Metazoa > Chordata > Chondrichthyes > Heterodontiformes > Heterodontidae > Heterodontus > Heterodontus francisci. The sequence continues at coordinate 1,742,393 of NW_027141432.1, forward strand.
CCGCACAGAGGAAGATCTCAGGCTCCATTCCTGACTGGTGCTGAACGAGCACCTAACCCAACACAGACAAACTGACTGAGGTTAAGAGCTCAGAACAAAGCAGCTGAATGCTCAGACAGCCAGAGAGAAACAGTGATAACATGCGATAAATATTTACACAGTTGTAGACTGTTCAGAAACATTCACTCACTTGTTTACTAGAATTTCAAATTGGATCCAAAATTGGCTTCGTGGCAGGAGGCAGAGGGTGATGGTCGAGGGTTGATTTTGCGAATGGAAGTCTGTGACCAGTGGTGTACCACAGGGATCGATGTGGGACCCTTGCTGTTTGTAGTGTACATTAATGATTTAGACCTGAATATAGGTGGTATGATCAGTAAGTTCTCAGATGACACAAAGAATGATGGTGTTGTAAATAGTAAGGAGGAAATCCTTAGATTACAGGATGATATAGATGGGCAGAGCAGTGGCAAATTGAATTTAATCCTGAGAAGTGTGAGGTGATGCATTTTGGGAGGACTAATAAGGCAAGGGAATATACAATGGATGGCAGGACCCTAGACAGTACAGAGGGTCAGAGGGAGTGGGGTGTACTTGTCCATATATTACTGAAGGCAACAGCACAGGTAGCTAAGATGGTTAGAAATGCTTCTGGGATACTTGCCTTTATTAGCTGAGGCATAGAATATTAGAGCAGGGATGCTATAATGAAGCTGCATAAAACTCTGGGTAAGCCACAGCTGGAGTACTGTGTATGGTTCTGGTCAACACACTATAGGAAGGATGTGATTGCACAACAGAAGGTGCAGAGGTGATTCACCAGAATGTTGCCTGGGCTGGAGCATTTCAGCTATGAAGAGAGACTGAAAAGGCGAGGGTTGTTTTCCTTCCAGCAGAGAAGTCTGAGGTGGTACATGATTGAGGTATACAAAATTATGAGGGGCTTTGATAGGATAGATTGGAAGAAACATTTTCCCATTGCGGAGGTGTCAATAAGGTGTCAACCAGGGGATATCGATTTAAGGTTAGGGGCAGGAGATACAGAGGAGATTTGAGGCAAAATGTTTTCACCCAGCGGGTGGTTGGAATCTGGAACAGACTGCCTTAAGAGGTGGTCGAAGCAAGAACACTCAACATTTAAGTCTTTAGATGAACACTTGAAATGCCATAGTATACAAGGCTACAGGACAAGTGCTGGAAAATGGGATTACAACATATAGGTGCTTGATGGCCGGCACAGACACGATGGGCTGAAAGGCCTGTTTCTGAGCGGAATAACTCCATCACTCTATGACATTAATAAGGTAGAATTCATTTTCAACCCATTTAACTATAAAATCTGACCACATTTTCCATGAGAAATGATGATTTTAGGTTGTCGTGGAGCAGTCACTGATCGGTTCATTGGACACCTGATTTACAAACAAAGGATTCCTGCTCTGAGACTCTCACCTTACAACATCATATTACTGACAGTCAGATAAACACAACAGTACCAATAGAACACGGTATATTAAAATAGAAATATGAAGGAGGGACAGACAGAACAAACAAATAATGCAATCCCCGTCACTTCAAACATCAAATTGTCTGACTGGACAACCCTGAGACATTGGTGACAATGAGACAGGTAAACTGACCTGTTTAACTGCATGGGTCAGGGTCAATAATGAAAATTCAATTCACTGCAGTGGGAGACAAGTTCCTGCTTCTCAGAAAAGACCTGCTTTATATTGATAACGTATCACGAAATGAAAACTTATTCCAAACTCATTCTTTATTAAGCTGAATAATGGACACACAGATAGAGAAATAGATTTACATCTGTGTATATGTGGCTCAAAGAGATTCCACAAATCACAGAACTGGAAATCACGTCACCACAAATAAGGGACTGTCCATAAAGAAACTCAAGAGAATTTTCCATCACAGGTTATGAGGGATTGTCTAGAAAGCAACATTAGGAAAATCCTCAGTTAAACAAAAAACTTCCAAGGGAGAATTATTCGTGCATTTAAATGATAAGGAACTGTTCACAATTCTTCATCAGAGAAATGTCAATCCAAACAATAAAGGATTGACCGTAAATCACCTACAGATCAATCACTGTCAATTATTAAAGGACTGACCGTAAATCACCTACAGAACAATCACTGTCAATTATCAAAGGACTGACCGTAAATGACCTACAGAACAATCACTGTCCAATTATTAAAGGACTGACCATAAATCAACTACAGAACAATCACTGTCAATTATCAAAGGACTGACCGTAAATCACCTACAGAACAATCACTGTCCAATTATTAAAGGACTGACCCTAAATCACCGACAGAACAATCACTGTCCAATAATTAACGAACTGACCGTAAATCACCTACAGAACAATCACTATCCAGTTATTAAAGGACTGACCGTAAATCACCTACAGAACAATCACTGTCCAGTTATTAAAGGACTGACCGTAAATCACCTACAGAACAATCACTGTCAATTATCAAAGGACTGAACGTAAATCACCTACAGAACAATCACTGTCCAATTATTAAAGGACTGACCATAAATCACCTACAGAACAATCACTGTCAATTATCAAAGGACTGACCGTAAATGACCTACAGAACAATCACTGTCCAATTATTAAAGGACTGACCGTAAATCACCTACAGAACAATCACTGTCAATTATCAAAGGACTGACCGTAAATGACCTACAGAACAATCACTGTCCAATTATTAAAGGACTGACCATAAATCACCTACAGAACAATCACTGTCCAGTTATTAAAGGACTGACCGTAAATCACCTACAGAACAATCACTGTCCAGTTATTAAAGGACTGACCGTAAATCACCTACAGAACAATCACTGTCAATTATTAAAGGACTGACCGTCAATCACCGACAGAAGAATCACAGTCCAATTATTAAAGGACTGACCGTAAATCACCTACAGAACAATCACTGTCCAATTATTAAAGGACTGACCGTAAGTCACCTACAGAACAATCACTGTCCAATTATTAAAGGACTGACCGTAAATCACCTACAGAACAATCACTGTCCAATTATTAAAGGACTGACCGTAAATCACCTACAGAACAATCACAGTCCAATTATTAAAGGACTGACCGTAAATCACCTACAGAACAATCACTGTCCAATTATTAAAGGAATGACCGTAAATCACCTACAGAACAATCACTATCCAATTATTAAAGGAATGACCGTAAATCACCTACAGAACAATCACTATCCAATTATTAAAGCAGTGACCGTAAATCACCTACAGAACAATCACTGTCCAATTATTAAAGGACTGACCGTAAATCACCTACAGAACAATCACTATCCAATTATTAAAGGACTGACCGTAAATCACCTACAGAACAAACACAGTCCAATTATTAAAGGAATGATCGTAAATCACCTACAGAACAATCACAGTCCAATTATTAAAGGAATGACCGTAAATCACCTACAGAACAATCACTGTCCAATTATTAAAGGAATGAAAGTAAATCACCTACAGAACAATCACTATCCAATTATTAAAGGACTGACCGTAAATCACCTACAGAACAATCACTATCCAATTATTAAAGGACTGACCGTAAATCACCTACAGAACAATCACAGTCCAATTATTAAAGGAATGACCGTAAATCACCAACAGAACAATCACTGTCCAATTATTAAAGGAATGAAAGTAAATCACCTACAGAACAATCACTGTCCAATTATTAAAGGACTGACCATAAATCACCTGCAGAACAATCACTGTCCAATTATTAAAGGACTGACCGTAAATCACCTACAGAACAATCACTGTCCAATTATTAAAGGACTGACCGTAAATCACCTACAGAACAATCACTGTCCAATTATTAAAGGACTGACCGTAAATCACCTACAGAACAATCACTGTCCAATTATTAAAGGACTGACCGTAAATCACCTACAGAACAATCACTGTCCAATTATTAAAGGACTGACCGTAAATCACCTACAGAACAATCACTATCCAATTATTAAAGGACTGACCGTAAAACACCTACAGAACAATCACTGTCCAATTATTAAAGGACAGACCGTAAATCACCTACAGAACAATCACTGTCCAATTATTAAAGGACAGACCGTAAATCACCTACAGAACAATCACGGTCCAATTATTAAAGGACTGACCGTAAATCTCCTACAGAACAATCACAGTCCAATTATTAAAGGACTGACCGTAAATCACCTACAGAACAATCACTGTCCAATTATTAAAGGAATGACCGTAAATCACCTACAGAACAATCACTATCCAATTATTAAAGGAATGACCATAAATCACCTACAGAACAATCACTATCCAATTATTAAAGGAGTGACCGTAAATCACCTACAGAACAATCACTGTCCAATTATTAAAGGACTGACCGTAAATCACCTACAGAACAATCACTGTCCAATTATTAAAGGACTGACTGAAAATCACCTACAGAACAATCACTGTCCAATTATTAAAGGACTGACAGTAAATCACCTACAGAACAATCACTGTCCAATTATTAAAGGAATGACCGTAAATCACCTACAGAACAATCACAGTCCAATTATTAAAGGAATGACCGTAAATCACCTACAGAACAATCACAGTCCAATTATTAAAGGAATGACCGTAAATCACCTACAGAACAATCACTGTCCAATTATTAAAGGAATGAAAGTAAATCACCTACAGAACAATCACTATCCAATTATTAAAGGACTGACCGTAAATCACCTACAGAACAATCACTATCCAATTATTAAAGGACTGACCGTAAATCACCTACAGAACAATCACAGTCCAATTATTAAAGGAATGACCGTAAATCACCTACAGAACAATCACTGTCCAATTATTAAAGGAATGAAAGTAAATCACCTACAGAACAATCACTGTCCAATTATTAAAGGACTGACCATAAATCACCTGCAGAACAATCACTGTCCAATTATTAAAGGACTGATCGTAAATCACCTACAGAACAATCACTGTCCAATTATTAAAGGACTGACCGTAAATCACCTACAGAACAATCACTGTCCAATTATTAAAGGACTGACCGTAAATCACCTACAGAACAATCACTGTCCAATTATTAAAGGACTGACCGTAAATCACCTACAGAACAATCACTGTCCAATTATTAAAGGACTGACCGTAAATCACCTACAGAACAATCACTATCCAATTATTAAAGGACTGACCGTAAATCACCTACAGAACAATCACTGTCCAATTATTAAAGGACAGACCGTAAATCACCTACAGAACAATCACGGTCCAATTATTAAAGAACTGACCGTAAATCACCTACACAACAATCACAGTCCAATTATTAAAGGACTGACCGTAAATCACCTACAGAACAATCACTGTCCAATTATTTAAGGACAGACCGTAAATCACCTACAGAACAATCACGGTCCAATTATTAAAGAACTGACCGTAAATCACCTACACAACAATCACAGTCCAATTATTAAAGGACTGACCGTAAATCACCTACAGAACAATCACTGTCCAATTATTAAAGGAATGACCGTAAATCACCTACAGAACAATCACTGTTCAATTATTAAAGGACTGACCGTAAATCACCTACAGAACAATCACTGTCCAATTATTAAAGGACAGACCGTAAATCACCTACAGAACAATCACTGTCCAATTATTAAAGGACTGACCGTAAATCACCTACAGAACAATCACAGTCCAATTATTAAAGGACTGACCGTAAATCACCTACAGAACAATCACAGTCCAATTATTAAAGGACTGACCGTAAATCACCTACAGAACAATCACTATCCAATTATTAAAGGAATGACCGTAAATCACCTACAGAACAATCACTATCCAATTATTAAAGGAGTGACCGTAAATCACCTACAGAACAATCACTGTCCAATTATTAAAGGACTGACCGTAAATCACCGACAGAACAATCACTGTCAATTATTAAAGGACTGACCGTAAATCACCTACAGAACAATCACTATCCAATTATTAAAGGAGAGACCGTAAATCACCTACAGAACAATCACTGTCCAATTATTAAAGGACTGACCGTAAATCACCTACAGAACAATCACTATCCAATTATTAAAGGACTGACCGTAAATCACCTACAGAACAATCACAGTCCAATTATTAAAGGAATGACCGTAAATCACCAACAGAACAATCACAGTCCAATTATTAAAGGAATGACCGTAAATCACCTACAGAACAATCACTGTCCAATTATTAAAGGAATGAAAGTAAATCACCTACAGAACAATCACTATCCAATTATTAAAGGACTGACCGTAAATCACCTACAGAACAATCACTGTCCAATTATTAAAGGACTGCCCGTAAATCACCTACAGAACAATCACAGTCCAATTATTAAAGGAATGACCGTAAATCACCTACAGAACAATCACCGTCCAATTATTAAAGGAATGAAAGTAAATCACCTACAGAACAATCACTGTCCATTTATTAAAGGACTGACCATAAATCACCTGCAGAACAATCACTGTCCAATTATTAAAGGACTGACCGTAAATCACCTACAGAACAATCACTGTCCAATTATTAAAGGACTGACCGTAAATCACCTACAGAACAATCACTGTCCAATTATTAAAGGACTGACCGTAAATCACCGACAGAACAATCACTGTCCAATTATTAAAGGACTGACCGTAAATCACCTACAGAACAATCACTGTCCAATTATTAAAGGACTGACCGTAAATCACCTACGGAACAATCACTGTCCAATTATTAAAGGACTGACCGTAAATCACCTACAGAACAATCACTGTCCAATTATTAAAGGACTGACCGTAAATCACCTACAGAACAATCACTATCCAATTATTAAAGGACTGACCGTAAATCACCTACAGAACAATCACTGTCCAATTATTAAAGGACAGACCGTAAATCACCTACAGAACAATCACTGTCCAATTATTAAAGGACAGACCGTAAATCACCTACACAACAATCACAGTCCAATTATTAAAGGACTGAACGTAAATCACCTACACAACAATCACGGTCCAATTATTAAAGAACTGACCGTAAATCACCTACACAACAATCACAGTCCAATTATTAAAGGACAGACCGTAAATCACCTACAGAACAATCACTGTCCAATTATTAAAGGACAGACCGTAAATCACCTACAGAACAATCACGGTCCAATTATTAAAGAACTGACCGTAAATCACCTACACAACAATCACAGTCCAATTATTAAAGGACTGACCGTAAATCACCTACAGAACAATCACTGTCCAATTATTAAAGGAATGACCGTAAATCACCGACAGAACAATCACTGTCCAATTATTAAAGGACTGACCGTAAATCACCTACAGAACAATCACTGTCCAATTATTAAAGGACAGACCGTATATCACCTAGAGAACAATCACTGTCCAATTATTAAAGGACTGACCGGAAATCACCTACAGAACAATCACAGTCCAATTATTAAAGGACTGACCGTAAATCACCTACAGAACAATCACAGTCCAATTATTAAAGGACTGACCGTAAATCACCTACAGAACAATCACTATCCAATTATTAAAGGACTGACCGTAAAACACCTACAGAACAATCACTATCCAATTATTAAAGGAGTGACCGTAAATCACCTACAGAACAATCACTGTCCAATTATTAAAGGACTGACCGTAAATCACCGACAGAACAATCACTGTCAATTATTAAAGGACTGACCGTAAATCACCTACAGAACAATCACTATCCAATTATTAAAGGAGTGACCGTAAATCACCTACAGAACAATCACTGTCCAATTATTAAAGGACTGACCGTAAATCACCTACAGAACAATCACTATCCAATTATTAAAGGACTGACCGTAAATCACCTGCAGAACAATCACAGTCCAATTATTAAAGGAATGACCGTAAATCACCAACAGAACAATCACAGTCCAATTATTAAAGGAATGACCGTAAATCACCGACAGAACAATCACTATCCAATTATTAAAGGACTGACCGTAAATCACCTACAGAACAATCACTATCCAATTATTAAAGGACTGACCGTAAATCACCTACAGAACAATCACAGTCCAATTATTAAAGGAATGACCGTAAATCACCTACAGAACAATCACTGTCCAATTATTAAAGGAATGAAAGTAAATCACCTACAGAACAATCACTGTCCAATTATTAAAGGACTGACCATAAATCACCTGCAGAACAATCACTGTCCAATTATTAAAGGACTGACCGTAAATCACCTACAGAACAATCACTGTCCAATTATTAAAGGACAGACCATAAATCACCTACAGAACAATCACTATCCAATTATTAAAGGACTGACCGTAAATCACCTACAGAACAATAACTGTCCAATTATTAAATGACTGACCGTAAATCACCTACAGAACAATCACTGTCCAATTATTAAAGGACTGACCGTAAATCACCTACAGAACAATCACTGTCCAATTACTAAAGGACTGACCGTAAATCACCTACAGAACAATCACTGTCCAATTATTAAAGGACTGACCGTAAATCACCTACAGAACAATCACTGTCCAATTATTAAAGGACTGACCGTAAATCACCTACAGAACAATCACTGTCCAATTATTAAAGGACTGACCGTAAATCACCAACAGAACAATCACTGTCCAATTATTAAAGGACTGACCGTAAATCACCTACAGAACAATCACTATCCAATTATTAAAGGACTGACCGTAAATCACCTACAGAACAATCACTGTCCAATTATTAAAGGACAGACCGTAAATCACCTACAGAACAATCACTGTCCAATTATTAAAGGACAGACCGTAAATCACCGACAGAACAATCACGGTCCAATTATTAAAGGACTGACCGTAAATCACCTACAGAACAATCACGGTCCAATTATTAAAGGACTGACCGTAAATCACCTACAGAACAATCACTGTCCAATTATTAAAGGAATGACCGTAAATCACCTACAGAACAATCACTGTCCAATTATTAAAGGACTGACCGTAAATCACCTACAGAACAATCACTGTCCAATTATTAAAGGACAGACCGTAAATCACCTACAGAACAATCACTGTCCAATTATTAAAGGACTGACCGTAAATCACCTACAGAACAATCACAGTCCAATTATTAAAGGACTGACCGTAAATCACCTCCAGAACAATCACAGTCCAATTATTAAAGGACTGACCGTAAATCACCTACAGAACAATCACTATCCAATTCTTAAAGGACTGACTGTAAATCACCTACAGAACAATCACTATCCAATTATTAAAGGAGTGACCGTAAATCACCTACAGAACAATCACTGTCCAATTATTAAAGGACTGACCGTAAATCACCGACAGAACAATCACTGTCAATTATTAAAGGACTGACCGTAAATCACCTACAGAACAATCACTATCCAATTATTAAAGGACTGACCGTAAATCACCTACAGGACAATCACAGTCCAATTATTAAAGGAATGACCGTAAATCACCTACAGAACAATCACAGTCCAATTATTAAAGGAATGACCATAAATCACCTACAGAACAATCACAGTCCAATTGTTAAAGGAATGACCGTAAATCACCTACAGGACAATCACAGTCCAATTATTAAAGGAATGACCGTAAATCACCTACAGAACAATCACAGTCCAATTATTAAAGGACTGACCGTAAATCACCTACAGAACAATCACTATCCAATTATTAAAGGACTGACCGTAAATCACCTACAGAACAATCACTCTCCAATTATTAAAGGACTGACCGTAAATCACCTACAGAACAATCACTATCCAATTATTAAAGGAGTGACCGTAAATCACCTACAGAACAATCACCGACCAATTATTAAAGGACTGACCGTAAATCACCGACAGAACAATCAATGTCAATTATTAAAGGACTGACCGTAAATCACCTACAGGACAATCACAGTCCAATTATTAAAGGAATGACCGTAAATCACCTACAGAACAATCACAGTCCAATTATTAAAGGAATGACCGTAAATTACCTACAGGACAATCACTGTCCAATTATTAAAGGACTGACCATAAATCACCTGCAGAACAATAACTGTCCAATTATTAAAGGACTGACCGTAAACCACCTGCAGAACAATCACTGTCCAATTATTAAAGGACTGACCGTAAATCACCGACAGAACAATCACTGTCCAATTATTAAAGGACTGACCGTAAGTCACCTACAGAGCAATCACTGTCCAATTATTAAAGGACTGACCGTAAATCACCTACAGAACAATCACTGTCCAATTATTAAAGGACTGACCGTAAATCACCTACAGAACAATCACTGTCCAATTATTAAAGGACTGACCGTAAATCACCTACAGAACAATCACTGTCCAATTATTAAAGGAGTGACCGTAAATCACCTGCAGAACAATCACTATCCAATTATGAAAGGACTGACCGTAAATCACCTACAGAACAATCACTGTCCAATTATTAAAGGACTGACCGTAAATCACCTACAGAACAATCACTGTCCAATTATTAAAGGACTGACCGTAAATCACCTACAGAACAATCACTATCCAATTATTAAAGGACTGACCGTAAATCACCTAAAGAACACTCACTGTCCAATTATTAAAGGACTGACCGTAAATCACCTACAGAACAATCACTATCCAATTATTAAAGGACTGACCGTAAATCACCTACAGAACAATCACTGTCCAATTATTAAAGGACTGACCATAAATCACCTACAGAACACTCACTGTCCAATTATTAAAGGACTGACCGTAAATCACCTACAGAACAATCACTATCCAATTATTAAAGGACTGACCATAAATCACCGACAGAACAATCACTGTCCAATTATTAAAGGACTGACCATAAATCACCTACAGAACAATAACAGTCCAATTATTAAATGACTGACCGTAAATCACCTACAGAACAATCACTGTCCAATTATTAAAGGACTGACCATAAATCACCTACAGAACAATCACTGTCCAATTATTAAAGGACTGACCGTAAATCAGCTACAGAACAATCACTGTCCAATTATTAAAGGACTGACCGTAAATCACCTACAGAACAATCACTGTCCAATTATTAAAGGACTGACTGTAAATCACCTACAGAACAATCACTCTCCAATTATTAAAGGACTGACCGTAAATCACCTACAGAACAATCACTGTCCAATTATTAAAGGACTGACCGTAAATCAGCTACAGAACAATCACTGTCCAATTATTAAAGGAATGACCGTAAATCACCTACAGAACAATCACTGTCCAATTATTAAAGGACTGACTGTAAATCACCTACAGAACAATCACTCTCCAATTATTAAAGGACTGACCGTAAATCACCTACAGAACAATCACTGTCCAATTATTAAAGGACTGACCGTAAATCACCTACAGAACAATCACTGTCCAATTATTAAAGGACTGACCGTAAATCACCGACTGAACAATCACTGTCCAATTATTAAAGGACTGACCGTAAATCACCTACAGAACAATCACTGTCCAATTATTAAAGGACTGACCGTAAATCACCTACAGAACAATCACTGTCCAGTTATTAAAGGACTGACCGTAAATCACCTACAGAACAATCACTGTCCAATTATTAAAGGACTGAACGTAAATCACCTACAGAACAATCACTGTCCAATTATTAAAGGACAGACCGTAAATCACCTACAGAACAATGACTGTCCAATTATTAAAGGACTGACCGTAAATCACCTACAGAACAATCACTGTCCAATTATTAAAGGACTGACCGTAAATCACCTACAGAACAATCACTGTCCAATTATTAAAGGACTGACCGTAAATCACCTACAGAACAATCACTATCCAATTATTAAATGACTGACCGTAAATCACCTACAGAACAATCACTATCCAATTATTAAAGGACTGACCGTAAATCACCTACAGAACAATCACTGTCCAATTATTAAAGGACAGACCGTAAATCACCTACAGAACAATCACTGTCCAATAATTAAAGGATTGACCGTAAATCACCTACAGAACAATCACTGTCCAATTATTAAAGGACTGACCGTAAATCACCTACAGAACAATCACTGTTCAATTATTAAAGGACTGACCATAAATCACCTACAGAACAATCACTGTCCAATTATTAAAGGACTGACCGTAAATCACCGACAGAACAATCACTGTCCAATTATTAAAGGACTGACCGTAAATCACCTACAGAACAATCACTATCCAATTATTAAATGACTGACCGTAAATCACCTACAGAACAATCACTATCCAATTATTAAAGGACTGACCGTAAATCACCTACAGAACAATCACTATCCAATTATTAAAGGACTGACCGTAAATCACCGACAGAACAATCACTATCCAATTATTAAAGGACTGACCGTAAATCACCTACAGAACAATCACTGTCCAATTATTAAAGGACTGACCGTAAATCACCTACAGAACAATCACTATCCAATTATTAAATGACTGACCGTAAATCACCTACAGAACAGTCACTATCCAATTATTAAAGGACTGACCGTAAATCACCTACAGAACAATCACTATCCAATTATTAAATGACTGACCGTAAATCACCGACAGAACAATCACTATCCAATTATTAAAGGACTGACCGTAAATCACCTACAGAACAATCACTATCCAATTATTAAAGGACTGACCGTAAATCACCTACAGAACAATCACTGTCAATTATTAAAGGACTGACCATCAATCACCGACAGAACAATCACTATCCAATTATTAAAGGACTGACCGTAAATCACCTACAGAACAATCACTGTCCAATTATTAAAGGACTGACGGTAAATCACCTACAGAACAATAACTGTCCAATTATTAAAGGACTGACCGTAAATCACCTACAGAACAATCACTGTCCAATTATTAAAGGACTGATCGTAAATCACCTACAGAACAATCACTATCCAATTATTAAAGGACTGACCGTAAATCACCTACAGGACAATCACAGTCCAATTATTAAAGGAATGACCGTAAATCACCTACAGAACAATCACTGTCCAATTATTAAAGGAATGAAAGTAAATCACCTACAGAACAATCACTGTCCAATTATTAAAGGACTGACCATAAATCACCTGCAGAACAATCACTGTCCAATTATTAAAGGACTGACCATAAATCACCTACAGAACAATAACAGTCCAATTATTAAAGGACTGACCGTAAATCACCGACAGAACAATCACTGTCCAATTATTAAAGGACTGACCGTAAATCACCTACAGAACAATCACTGTCCAATTATTAAAGGACTGACCGTAAATCACCTACAGAACAATAACTGTCCAATTATTAAAGGACTGACCGTAAATCACCTACAGAACAATCACAGTCCAATTATGAAAGGACAGACCGTAAATCACCGACAGAACAATCACTGTCCAATTATTAAAGGACTGACCGTAAATCACCTACAGAACAATCACTGTCCAATTATTAAAGGACAGACCGTAAATAACCTACAGAACAATCACGGTCCAATTATTAAAGGACTGACCGTAAATCACCTACAGAACAATCACTGTCCAATTATTAAAGGACTGACCGTAAATCACCTACAGAACAATCACTGTCCAATTATTAAAGGACTGACCGTAAATCACCTACAGAACAATCACTGTCCAATTATTAAAGGACTGACCGTAAATCACCTACAGAACAATCACTGTCCAATTATTAAAGGACTGACCGTAAATCACCTACAGAACAATCACTATCCAATTATTAAAGGACTGACCATAAATCACCGACAGAACAATCACTGTCCAATTATTAAAGGACTGACCATAAATCACCTACAGAACAATAACAGTCCAATTATTAAATGACTGACCGTAAATCACCTACAGAACAATAACAGTCCAATTATTAAAGGACTGACCGTAAATCACCGACAGAACAATCACTGTCCAATTATTAAAGGACTGACCGTAAATCACCTACAGAACAATCACTGTCCAATTATTAAAGGACTGACCGTAAATCACCTACAGAACAATCACTGTCCAATTATTAAAGGACTGACCGTAAATCACCTACAGAACAATCACTGTCCAATTATTAAAGGACTGACCGTAAATCACCTACAGAACAATCACTATCCAATTATTAAAGGACTGACCATAAATCACCGACAGAACAATCACTGTCCAATTATTAAAGGACTGACCATAAATCACCTACAGAACAATAACAGTCCAATTATTAAATGACTGACCGTAAATCACCTACAGAACAATAACAGTCCAATTATTAAAGGACTGACCGTAAATCACCGACAGAACAATCACTGTCCAATTATTAAAGGACTGACCGTAAATCACCTACAGAACAATCACTGTCCAATTATTAAATGACTGACCGTAAATCACCGACAGAACAATCACTGTCCAATTATTAAAGGACTGACCGTAAATCACCTACAGAACAATCACTGTCCAATTATTAAAGGACTGACCGTAAAACACCTACAGAACAATAACTGTCCAATTATTAAAGGACTGACCGTAAATCACCTACAGAACAATCACTGTCCAATTATTAAAGGACAGACCGTAAATCACCTACAGAACAATCACTGTCCAATTATTAAAGGACTGACCGTAAATCACCTACAGAACAATCACTGTCCAATTATTAAAGGACTGACCGTAAATCACCTACAGAACAATCACTGTCCAATTATTAAAGGACTGACCGTAAATCACCTACAGAACAATCACTATCCAATTATTAAAGGACTGACCATAAATCACCGACAGAACAATCACTGTCCAATTATTAAAGAACAGACCATAAATCACCTACAGAACAATAACAGTCCAATTATTAAATGACTGACCGTAAATCACCTACAGAACCTTCACTGTCCAATTATTAAAGGACTGACCAGAAATCACCTACAGAACAATCACTGTCCAATTATTAAAGGACTGACCGTAAATCAGCTACAGAACAATCACTGTCCAATTATTAAAGGACGGACCGTAAATCACCTACAGAACAATCACTCTCCAATTATTAAAGGACTGACCGTAAATCACCTACAGAACAATCACTGTCCAATTATTAAAGGACTGACCGTAAATCACCTGCAGAACAATCACTGTCCAATTATTAAAGGACTGACCGTAAATCACCTACAGAACAATCACTGTCCAATTATTAAAGGACTGACCGTAAATCACCTGCAGAACAATCACTGTCCAATTATTAAAGGACTGACCGTAAATCACCTCCAGAACAATCACTGTCCAATTATTAAAGGACAGACCGTAAATCACCTACAGAACAATCACTGTCCAATTATTAAATGACTGACCGTAAATCACCTACAGAACAATCACTGTCCAATTATTAAAGGACTGACCGTAAATCACCTACAGAACAATCACTGTCCAATTATTAAAGGACTGACCGTAAATCACCTACAGAACAATCACTATCCAATTATTAAATGACTGACCGTAAATCACCTACAGAACAATCACTATCCAATTATTAAAGGACTGACCGTAAATCACCTACAGAACAATCACTGTCCAATTATTAAAGGACAGACCGTAAATCACCTACAGAACAATCACTGTCCAATAATTAAAGGACTGACCGTAAATCACCTACAGAACAATCACTATCCAATTATTAAAGGACTGACCGTAAATCACCTACAGAACAATCACTGTCCAATTATTAAAGGACTGACCATAAATCACCTACAGAACAATCACTGTCCAATTATTAAAGGACTGACCGTAAATCACCTACAGAACAATCACTGTCCAATTATTAAAGGACTGACCGTAAATCACCTACAGAACAATCACTATCAAATTATTAAATGAAAGACCGTAAATCACCTACAGAACAATCACTATCCAATTATTAAAGGACTGACAGTAAATCACCTACAGAACAATCACTATCCAATTATTAAAGAACTGACCGTAAATCACCGACAGAACAATCACTATCCAATTATTAAAGGACTGACCGTAAATCACCTACAGAACAATCACTGTCCAATTATTAAAGGACTGACCGTAAATCACCTACAGAACAATCACTATCCAATTATTAAATGACTGACCGTAAATCACCTACAGAACAATCACTATCCAATTATTAAAGGACTGACCGTAAATCACCTACAGAACAATCACTGTCAATTATTAAAGGACTGACCGTCAATCACCGACAGAACAATCACTATCCAATTATTAAAGGACTGACCGTAAATCACCTACAGAACAATCACTGTCCAATTATTAAAGGACTGACGGTAAATCACCTACAGAACAATAACTGTCCAATTATTAAAGGACTGACCGTAAATCACCTACAGAACAATCACTGTCCAATTATTAAAGGACTGACCGTAAATCACCGACAGAACAATCACTGTCCAATTATTAAAGGACTGACTGTAAATCACCTACAGAACAATCACTATCCAATTATTAAAGGACTGACCGTAAATCACCTACAGGACAATCACAGTCCAATTATTCAAGGAATGACCGTAAATCACCTACAGAACAATCACTGTCCAATTATTAAAGGAATGAAAGTAAATCACCTACAGAACAATCACTGTCCAATTATTAAAGGACTGACCATAAATCACCTGCAGAACAATCACTGTCCAATTATTGAAGGACTGACCATAAATCACCTACAGAACAATAACAGTCTAATTATTAAAGGACTGACCGTAAATCACCGACAGAACAATCACTGTCCAATTATTAAAGGACTGACCGTAAATCACCTACAGAACAATCACTGTCCAATTATTAAAGGACTGACCGTAAATCACCTACAGAACAATAACTGTCCAATTATTAAAGGACTGACCGTAAATCACCTACAGAACAATCACTGTCCAATTATTAAAGGACAGACCGTAAATCACCTACAGAACAATCACTGTCCAATTATTAAAGGACGGACCGTAAATCACCTACAGAACAATCACTGTCCAATTATTAAAGGACTGACCGTAAATCACCTACAGAACAATCACTGTCCAATTATTAAAGGACTGACCGTAAATCACCTACAGAACAATCACTATCCAATTATTACATGACTGACCGTAAATCACCTACAGAACAATCACTATCCAATTTTTAAAGGACTGACCGGAAATCACCTACAGAACAATCACTGTCCAATTATTAAAGGACTGACCGTAAATCACCTACAGAACAATCACTGTCCAATTATTAAAGGACTGACCGTAAATCACCTACAGAACAATCACTGTCCAATTATTAAAGGATTGACCGTAAATCACCTACAGAACAATCACTGTCCAATTATTAAAGGACTGACCATACATCACCTACAGAACAATCACTGTCCAATTATTAAAGGACTGACCGTAAATCACCTACAGAACAATCACTGTTCAATTATTAAAGGACTGACCGTAAATCACCTACAGAACAATCACTGTCCAATTATTAAAGGACTGACCGTAAATCACCTACAGAACAATCACTATCCAATTATTAAATGACTGACCGTAAATCACCTACAGAACAATCACTATCCAATTATTAAAGGACTGACCGTAAATCACCTACAGAACAATCACTGTCCAATTATTAAAGGACAGACCGTAAATCACCTGCAGAACAATCACTGTCCAATTATTAAAGGACTGACCGTAAATCACCTACAGAACAATCACTATCCAATTATTAAAGGACTGACCGTAAATCACCTACAGAACAATCACTATCCAATTATTAAAGGACTGACTGTAAATCACCTACAGAACAATCACTATCCAATTATTAAAGGACTGACCGTAAATCACCTGCAGAACAATCACTGTCCAATTATTAAAGGACTGACCGTAAATCACCTACAGAACAATCACTGTCCAATTATTAAAGGACTGACCGTAAATCACCTACAGAACAATCACTGTCCAATTATTAAAGGACTGACCGTAAATCACCTACAGAACAATCACTATCCAATTATTAAAGGACTGACCGTAAATCACCTACAGAACAATCACTATCCAATTATTAAAGGACTGACCGTAAATCACCTACAGAACAATCACTATCCAATTATTAAAGGACTGACCGTAAATCACCTACAGAACAATCACTATCCAATTATTAAAGGACTGACCGTAAATCACCTACAGAACAATCACTATCCAATTATTAAAGGACTGACCGTAAATCACCTACAGAACAATCACGGTCCAATTATTAAATGACTGACCGTAAATCACCTACAGAACAATCACTATCCAATTATTAAAGGACTGACCGTAAATCACCTACAGAACAATCACTGTCCAATTATTAAAGGACAGACCGTAAATCACCTACAGAACAATCACTGTCCAATTATTAAATGACTGACCGTAAATCACCTACAGAACAATCACTGTCCAATTATTAAAGGATTGACCGTAAATCACCTACAGAACAATCACTGTCCAATTATTAAAGGACTGACCATACATCACCTACAGAACACTCACTATCCAATTATTAAAGGACTGACCATAAATCACTTACAGAACAATAACTGTCCAAATAAATGACTGACCGTAAATCACCTACAGAACACTCACTGTCCAATTATGAAAGGACTGACCGTAAATCACCTACAGAACAATCACTATCCAATTATTAAAGGACTGACCATAAATCACCTACAGAACAATCACTATCCAATTATTAAAGGACTGACCATAAATCACCTACAGAACAATCACTGTCCAATTATTAAAGGACTGACCATAAATCACCTACAGAACAATCACTGTCCAATTATTAAAGGACTGACCGTAAATCACCGACAGAACAATAACTGTCCAATTATTAAAGGACTGACCGTAAATCACCTACAGAACAATCACTATCCAATTATTAAAGGACTGACCATAAATCACCTACAGAACAATAACTGTCCAATTATTAAATGACTGACCGTAAATCACCTACAGAACAATCACTGTCCAATTATTAAAGGACTGACAGTAAATCACCGACAGAACAATCACTATCCAATTATTAAAGGAATGACAGTAAATCACCTACAGAACAATAACTGTCCAATTATTAAATGACTGACCGTAAATCACCTACAGAACAATCACTATCCAATTATTAAAGGACTGACCGTAAATCACCTACAGAACAATCACTATCCAATTATTAAAGGACTGACCATAAATCACCTACAGAACAATCCCTGTCCAATTATTATATGACTGACCGTAAATCACCTACAGAACAATCACTGTCCAATTATTAAAGGACTGACCATAAATCACCTACAGAACACTCACTGTCCAATTATTAAAGGACTGACCGTAAATCACCTACAGAACAATCACTATCCAATTATTAAAGTACTGACCATAAATCACGGTCCAATTATTAAAGGAATGACTGTAAATCACCTACAGAACAATCACTGTCCAATTATTAAAGGACTGACAGTAAATCACCTACAGAACAATCACTCTCCAATTATTAAAGGACTGACCGGAAATCACCTACAGAACAATCACTATCCAATTATTAAAGGACTGACTGTAAATCACCTACAGAGCAATCACTCTCCAATTATTAAAGGACTGACCGTAAATCACCTACAGAACAATCACTATCCAATTATTAAAGGACTGAGCGTAAATCACCTACAGAACAATCACTGTCCAATTATTAAAGGACTGACCGTAAATCACCTACAGAACAATCACTATCCAATTATTAAAGGACTGACCGTAAATGACCTACAGAACAATCACTGTCCAATTATTAAAGGACTGACCATAAATCACCTACAGAACAATCACTGTCCAGTTATTAAAGGACTGACCGTAAATCACCTACAGAACAATCACTGTCAATTATTAAAGGACTGACCGTCAATCACCTACAGAACAATCACTATCCAATTATTAAAGGAATGACCGTAAATCACCTACAGAACAATCACTATCCAATTATTAAAGGAGTGACCGTAAATCACCTACAGAACAATCACTGTCCAATTATTAAAGGACTGACCGTAAATCACCTACAGAACAATCACTATCCAATTATTAAAGGACTGACCGTAAATCACCTACAGAACAATCACAGTCCAATTATTAAAGGAATGACCGTAAATCACCTACAGAACAATCACAGTCCAATTTTTAAAGGAATGACCGTAAATCACCTACAGAACAATCACTGTCCAATTATTAAAGGACTGACCGTAAATCACCTACAGAACAATCACAGTCCAATTATTAAAGGACTGACCGTAAATCACCTCCAGAACAATCACTGTCCAATTATTAAAGGACAGACCGTAAATCACCTACAGAACAATCACTGTCCAATTATTAAATGACTGACCGTAAATCACCTACAGAACAATCACTGTCCAATTATTAAAGGACTGACCGTAAATCACCTACAGAACAATCACTGTCCAATTATTAAAGGACTGACCGTAAATCACCTACAGAACAATCACTATCCAATTATTAAATGACTGACCGTAAATCACCTACAGAACAATCACTATCCAATTATTAAAGGACTGACCGTAAATCACCTACAGAACAATCACTGTCCAATTATTAAAGGACAGACCGTAAATCACCTACAGAACAATCACTGTCCAATAATTAAATGACTGACCGTAAATCACCTACAGAACAATCACTGTCCAATTATTAAAGGACTGACCGTAAATCACCTACAGAACAATCACTGTCCAATTATTAAAGGACTGACCATAAATCACCTACAGAACAATCACTGTCCAATTATTAAAGGACTGACCGTAAATCACCTACAGAACAATCACTGTCCAATTATTAAAGGACTGACCGTAAATCACCTACAGAACAATCACTATCCAATTATTAAATGAAAGACCGTAAATCACCTACAGAACAATCACTATCCAATTATTAAAGGACTGACAGGAAATCACCTACAGAACAATCACTATCCAATTATTAAAGAACTGACCGTAAATCACCGACAGAACAATCACTATCCAATTATTAAAGGACTGACCGTAAATCACCTACAGAACAATCACTGTCCAATTATTAAAGGACTGACCGTAAATCACCTACAGAACAATCACTATCCAATTATTAAATGACTGACCGTAAATCACCTACAGAACAATCACTATCCAATTATTAAAGGACTGAACGTAAATCACCTACAGAACAATCACTATCCAATTATTAAAGGACTGACCGTAAATCACCGACAGAACAATCACTATCCAATTATTAAAGCACTGACCGTAAATCACCTACAGAACAATCACTATCCAATTATTAAAGGACTGACCGTAAATCACCTACAGAACAATCACTGTCAATTATTAAAGGACTGACCGTCAATCACCGACAGAACAATCACTATCCAATTATTAAAGGACTGACCGTAAATCACCTACAGAACAATCACTGTCCAATTATTAAAGGACTGACGGTAAATCACCTACAGAACAATAACTGTCCAATTATTAAAGGACTGACCGTAAATCACCTACAGAACAATCACTGTCCAATTATTAAAGGTCTGACCGTAAATCACCGACAGAACAATCACTGTCCAATTATTAAAGGACTGACTGTAAATCACCTACAGAACAATCACTATCCAATTATTAAAGGACTGACCGTAAATCACCTACAGGACAATCACAGTCCAATTATTAAAGGAATGACCGTAAATCACCTACAGAACAATCACTGTCCAATTATTGAAGGAATGAGAGTAAATCACCTACAGAACAATCACTGTCCAATTATTAAAGGACTGACCATAAATCACCTGCAGAACAATCACTGTCCAATTATTGAAGGACTGACCATAAATCACCTACAGAACAATAACAGTCTAATTATTAAAGGACTGACCGTAAATCACCGACAGAACAATCACTGTCCAATTATTAAAGGACTGACCGTAAATCACCTACAGAACAATCACTGTCCAATTATTAAAGGACTGACCGTAAATCACCTACAGAACAATAACTGTCCAATTATTAAAGGACTGACCGTAAATCACCTACAGAACAATCACTGTCCAATTATTAAAGGACAGACCGTAAATCACCTACAGAACAATCACTGTCCAATTATTAAAGGACTGACCGTAAATCACCTACAGAACAATCACTGTCCAATTATTAAAGGACTGACCGTAAATCACCTACAGAACAATCACTGTCCAATTATTAAAGAACTGACCGTAAATCACCTACAGAACAATCACTATCCAATTATTACATGACTGACCGTAAATCACCTACAGAACAATCACTATCCAATTATTAAAGGACTGACCGGAAATCACCTACAGAACAATCACTGTCCAATTATTAAAGGACAGACCGTAAATCACCTACAGAACAATCACTGTCCAATTATTAAAGGACTGACCGTAAATCACCTACAGAACAATCACTGTCCAATTATTAAATGACTGACCGTAAATCACCTACAGAACAATCACTGTCCAATTATTAAAGGATTGACCGTAAATCACCTACAGAACAATCACTGTCCAATTATTAAAGGACTGACCATACATCACCTACAGAACAATCACTGTCCAATTATTAAAGGAGTGACCGTAAATCACCTACAGAACAATCACTGTTCAATTATTAAAGGACTGACCGTAAATCACCTACAGAACAATCACTGTCCAATTATTAAAGGACTGACCGTAAATCACCTACAGAACAATCACTATCCAATTATTAAATGACTGACCGTAAATCACCTACAGAACAATCACTATCCAATTATTAAAGGACTGACCGTAAATCACCTACAGAACAATCACTGTCCAATTATTAAAGGACAGACCGTAAATCACCTGCAGAACAATCACTGTCCAATTATTAAAGGACTGACTGTAAATCACCTACAGAACAATCACTGTCCAATTATTAAATGACTGACCGTAAATCACCTACAGAACAATCACTGTCCAATTATTAAAGGATTGACCGTAAATCACCTACAGAACAATCACTGTCCAATTATCAAAGGACTGACCATACATCACCTACAGAACACTCACTATCCAATTATTAAAGGGCTGACCATAAATCACCTACAGAACAATAACTGTCCAATTAATAAATGACTGACCGTAAATCACCTACAGAACACTCACTGTCCAATTATGAAAGGACTGACCGTAAATCACCTACAGAACAATCACTATCCAATTATTAAAGGACTGACCATAAAACACCTACAGAACAATCACTATCCAATTATTAAAGGACTGACCATAAATCACCTACAGAACAATCACTGTCCAATTATTAAAGGACTGACCGTAAATCACCGACAGAACAATAACTGTCCAATTATTAAAGGACTGACCGTAAATCACCTACAGAACAATCACTATCCAATTATTAAAGGACTGACCATAAATCACCTACAGAACAATAACTGTCCAATTATTAAATGACTGACCGTAAATCACCTACAGAACAATCACTGTCCAATTATTAAAGGACTGACAGTAAATCACCGACAGAACAATCACTATCCAATTATTAAAGGAATGACAGTAAATCACCTACAGAACAATAACTGTCCAATTATTAAATGACTGACCGTAAATCACCTACAGAACAATCACTATCCAATTATTAAAGGACTGACCGTAAATCACCTACAGAACAATCACTATCCAATTATTAAAGGACTGACCATAAATCACCTACAGAACAATAACTGTCCAATTATTATATGACTGACCGTAAATCACCTACAGAACAATCACTGTCCAATTATTAAAGGACTGACCATAAATCACCTACAGAACACTCACTGTCCAATTATTAAAGGACTGACCGTAAATCACCTACAGAACAATCACTATCCAATTATTAAAGTACTGACCATAAATCACGGTCCAATTATTAAAGGAATGACTGTAAATCACCTACAGAACAATCACTGTCCAATTATTAAAGGACTGACTGTAAATCACCTACAGAACAATCACTCTCCAATTATTAAAGGACTGACCGTAAATCACCTACAGAACAATCACTATCCAATTATTAAAGGACTGACCATAAATCACCTACAGAACAATCACTGTCCAATTATTAAAGGACTGACTGTAAATCACCTACAGAGCAATCACTCTCCAATTATTAAAGGACTGACCGTAAATCACCTACAGAACAATCACTATCCAATTATTAAAGGACTGAGCGTAAATCACCTACAGAACAATCACTGTCCAATTATTAAAGGACTGACCGTAAATCACCTACAGAACAATCACTATCCAATTATTAAAGGACTGACCGTAAATGACCTACAGAACAATCACTGTCCAATTATTAAAGGACTGACCATAAATCACCTACAGAACAATCACTGTCCAGTTATTAAAGGACTGACCGTAAATCACCTACAGAACAATCACTGTCAATTATTAAAGGACTGACCGTCAATCACCTACAGAACAATCACTATCCAATTATTAAAGGAATGACCGTAAATCACCTACAGAACAATCACTATCCAATTATTAAAGGAGTGACCGTAAATCACCTACAGAACAATCACTGTCCAATTATTAAAGGACTGACCGTAAATCACCTACAGAACAATCACTATCCAATTATTAAAGGACTGACCGTAAATCACCTACAGAACAATCACAGTCCAATTATTAAAGGAATGACCGTAAATCACCTACAGAACAATCACAGTCCAATTTTTAAAGGAATGACCGTAAATCACCTACAGAACAATCACTGTCCAATTATTAAAGGAATGAAAGTAAATCACCTACAGAACAATCACTATCCAATTATTAAAGGACTGACCGTAAATCACCTACAGAACAATCACTATCCAATTATTAAAGGAATGACCGTAAATCACCTACAGAACCATCACTATCCAATTATTAAAGGAGTGACCGTAAATCACCTAAAGAACAATCAGTGTCCAATTATTAAAGGACTGACCATAAATCACCTACAGAACAATCACTATCCAATTATTAAAGGATTGACCGTAAATCACCTGCAGAACAATCACTGTTCAATTATTAAAGGAATGACCGTAAATCACCTGCAGAACAATCACAGTCCAATTATTAAAGGACTGACCGTAAATCACCTACAGAACAATCACTGTCCAATTATTAAAGGATTGACCGTAAATCACCTACAGAACAATCACAGTCCAATTATTAAAGGAATGACCGTAAATCACCTGCAGAACAATCACAGTAAAATTATTAAAGGAATGACCGTAAATCACCGACAGAACAATCACTATCCAATTATTAAAGGACTGACCGTAAATCACCGACAGAACAATCACTGTCCAAATATTAAAGGAATGACCGTAAATCACCTACAGAACAATCACTGTACAATTATTAAAGGAATGAAAGTAAATCACCTACAGAACAATCACTGTCCAATTATTAAAGGAATGACCGTAAATCACCTACAGAACAATCACTGTACAATTATTAAAGGAATGAAAGTAAATCACCTGCAGAACAATCACTGTCCAATTATTAAAGGACTGACCGTAAATCACCTACAGAACAATCACTGTCCAATTATTAAAGGACTGACCGTAAATCACCTACAGAACAATCACTGTCCAATTATTAAAGGAATGAAAGTAAATCACCTACAGAACAATCACTGTCCAATTATTAAAGGAATGACCGTAAATCACCTACAGAACAATCACTGTCCAATTATTAAAGGAATGACCGTAAATCACCTACAGAACAATCACTGTACAATTATTAAAGGAATGAAAGTAAGTCACCTGCAGAACAATCACTGTCCAATTATTAAAGGACTGACCGTAAATCACCTACAGAACAATCACTGTCCAATTATTAAAGGAATGACTGTAAATCACCTACAGAACAATCACTGTCCAATTATTAAAGGACTGACTGTAAATCACCTACAGAACAATCACTCTCCAATTATTAAAGGACTGACCGTAAATCACCTACAGAACAATCACTATCCAATTATTAAAGGACTGACCATAAATCACCTACAGAACAATCACTGTCCAATTATTAAAGGACTGACTGTAAATCACCTACAGAGCAATCACTCTCCAATTATTAAAGGACTGACCGTAAATCACCTACAGAACAATCACTATCCAATTATTAAAGGACTGAGCGTAAATCACCTACAGAACAATCACTGTCCAATTATTAAAGGACTGACCGTAAATCACCTACAGAACAATCACTATCCAATTATTAAAGGACTGACCGTAAATGACCTACAGAACAATCACTGTCCAATTATTAAAGGACTGACCATAAATCACCTACAGAACAATCACTGTCCAGTTATTAAAGGACTGACCGTAAATCACCTACAGAACAATCACTGTCAATTATTAAAGGACTGACCGTCAATCACCTACAGAACAATCACTATCCAATTATTAAAGGAATGACCGTAAATCACCTACAGAACAATCACTATCCAATTATTAAAGGAGTGACCGTAAATCACCTACAGAACAATCACTGTCCAATTATTAAAGGACTGACCGTAAATCACCTACAGAACAATCACTATCCAATTATTAAAGGACTGACCGTAAATCACCTACAGAACAATCACAGTCCAATTATTAAAGGAATGACCGTAAATCACCTACAGAACAATCACAGTCCAATTTTTAAAGGAATGACCGTAAATCACCTACAGAACAATCACTGTCCAATTATTAAAGGAATGAAAGTAAATCACCTACAGAACAATCACTATCCAATTATTAAAGGACTGACCGTAAATCACCTACAGAACAATCACTATCCAATTATTAAAGGAATGACCGTAAATCACCTACAGAACCATCACTATCCAATTATTAAAGGAGTGACCGTAAATCACCTAAAGAACAATCAGTGTCCAATTATTAAAGGACTGACCATAAATCACCTACAGAACAATCACTATCCAATTATTAAAGGATTGACCGTAAATCACCTGCAGAACAATCACTGTTCAATTATTAAAGGAATGACCGTAAATCACCTGCAGAACAATCACAGTCCAATTATTAAAGGACTGACCGTAAATCACCTACAGAACAATCACTGTCCAATTATTAAAGGATTGACCGTAAATCACCTACAGAACAATCACAGTCCAATTATTAAAGGAATGACCGTAAATCACCTGCAGAACAATCACAGTAAAATTATTAAAGGAATGACCGTAAATCACCGACAGAACAATCACTATCCAATTATTAAAGGACTGACCGTAAATCACCGACAGAACAATCACTGTCCAAATATTAAAGGAATGACCGTAAATCACCTACAGAACAATCACTGTACAATTATTAAAGGAATGAAAGTAAATCACCTACAGAACAATCACTGTCCAATTATTAAAGGAATGACCGTAAATCACCTACAGAACAATCACTGTACAATTATTAAAGGAATGAAAGTAAATCACCTGCAGAACAATCACTGTCCAATAATTAAAGGACTGACCGTAAATCACCTACAGAACAATCACTGTCCAATTATTAAAGGACTGACCGTAAATCACCTACAGAACAATCACTGTCCAATTATTAAAGGAATGAAAGTAAATCACCTACAGAACAATCACTGTCCAATTATTAAAGGAATGACCGTAAATCACCTACAGAACAATCACTGTCCAATTATTAAAGGAATGACCGTAAATCACCTACAGAACAATCACTGTACAATTATTAAAGGAATGAAAGTAAGTCACCTGCAGAACAATCACTGTCCAATTATTAAAGGACTGACCGTAAATCACCTACAGAACAATCACTGTCCAATTATTTAAGGACTGACCGTAAATCACCTACAGAACAATCACTGTCCAATTATTGAAGGAATGAAAGTAAATCACCTACAGAACAATCACTGTCCAATTATTAAAGGAATGACCGTAAATCACCTACAGAACAATCACTGTCCAATTATTAAAGGAATGACCGTAAATCACCTACAGAACAATCACTGTACAATTATGAAAGGAATGAAAGTAAATCACCTGCAGAACAATCACTGTCCAATTATTAAAGGACTGACCGTAAATCACCTACAGAACAATCACTGTCCAATTATTAAAGGAATGACCGTAAATCACCTACAGAACAATCACTGTACAATTATTAAAGGAATGACCGTAAATCACCTACAGAACAATCACTGTCCAATTATTAAAGGAATGACCGTAAATCACCTACAGAACAATCACTGTACAATTATTAAAGGAATGAAAGTAAATCACCTACAGAACAATCACTGTCCAATTATTAAAGGAATGACCGTAAATCACCTACAGAACAATCACTGTACAATTATTAAAGGAATGAAAGTAAATCACCTGCAGAACAATCACTGTCCAATTATTAAAGGACTGACCGTAAATCACCTACAGAACAATCACTGTCCAATTATTAAAGGACTGACCGTAAATCACCTACAGAACAATCACTGTCCAATTATTAAAGGACTGACCGTAAATCACCTACAGAACAATCACTGTACAATTATTAAAGGAATGACCGTAAATCACCTACAGAACAATCACTGTCCAATTATTAAAGGAATGACCGTAAATCACCTACAGAACAATCACTGTCCAATTATTAAAGGAATGAAAGTAAATCACCTACAGAACAATCACTGTCCAATTATTAAAGGAATGACCGTAAATCACCTACAGAACAATCACTGTACAATTATTAAAGGAATGAAAGTAAATCACCTGCAGAACAATCACTGTCTAATTATTAAAGGACTGACCGTAAATCACCTACAGAACAATCACTGTCCAATTATTAAAGGACTGACCGTAAATCACCTACAGAACAATCACTGTCCAATTATTAAAGGACTGACCGTAAATCACCTACAGAACAATCACTATCCAATTATTAAAGGATTGACCGTAAATCACCTACAGAACAATCACTGTGCAATTATTAAAGGAATGACCGTAAATCACCTGCAGAACAATCACAGTCCAATTATTAAAGGACTGACCGTAAATCACCTACAGAACAATCACTGTCCAATTATTAAAGGATTGACCGTAAATCACCTACAGAACAATCACAGTCCAATTATTAAAGGAATGACCGTAAATCACCTGCAGAACAATCACAGTAAAATTATTAAAGGAATGACCGTAAATCACCGACAGAACAATCACTATCCAATTATTAAAGGACTGACCGTAAATCACCGACAGAACAATCACTGTCCAATTATTAAAGGAATGACCGTAAATCACCTACAGAACAATCACTGTACAATTATTAAAGGAATGAAAGTAAATCACCTACAGAACAATCACTGTCCAATTATTAAAGAAATGACCGTAAATCACCTACAGAACAATCACTGTCCAATTATTAAAGGAATGACCGTAAATCACCTACAGAACAATCACTGTACAATTATTAAAGGAATGAAAGTAAATCACCTACAGAACAATCACTGTCCAATTATTAAAGGAATGACCGTAAATCACCTACAGAACAATCACTGTCCAATTATTAAAGGAATGACCGTAAATCACCTACAGAACAATCACTGTACAATTATTAAAGGAATGAAAGTAAATCACCTGCAGAACAATCACTGTCCAATTATTAAAGGACTGACCGTAAATCACCTACAGAACAATCACTGTCCAATTATTTAAGGACTGACCGTAAATCACCTACAGAACAATCACTATCCAATTATTAAAGGAATGAAAGTAAATCACCTACAGAACAATCACTGTCCAATTATTAAAGGAATGACCGTAAATCACCTACAGAACAATCACTGTCCAATTATTAAAGGAATGACCGTAAATCACCTACAGAACAATCACTGTACAATTATGAAAGGAATGAAAGTAAATCACCTGCAGAACAATCACTGTCCAATTATTAAAGGACTGACCGTAAATCACCTACAGAACAATCACTGTCCAATTATTAAAGGAATGACCGTAAATCACCTACAGAACAATCACTGTACAATTATTAAAGGAATGACCGTAAATCACCTACAGAACAATCACTGTACAATTATTAAAGGAATGAAAGTAAATCACCTACAGAACAATCACTGTCCAATTATTAAAGGAATGACCGTAAATCACCTACAGAACAATCACTGTACAATTATTAAAGGAATGAAAGTAAATCACCTACAGAACAATCACTGTCCAATTATTAAAGGAATGACCGTAAATCACCTACAGAACAATCACTGTACAATTATTAAAGGAATGAAAGTAAATCACCTGCAGAACAATCACTGTCCAATTATTAAAGGACTGACCGTAAATCACCGACAGAACAATCACTGTCCAATTATTAAAGGACTAACCGTAAATCACCTACAGAACAATCACTGTCCAATTATTAAAGGACTGACCGTAAATCACCTACAGAACAATCACTGTCCAATTATTAAAGGACTGACTGTAAATCACCTACAGAACAATCACTGTCCAATTATTAAAGGACTGACCGTAAATCACCTACAGAACAATAACAGTCCAATTATTAAATGACTGACCGTAAATCACCGACAGAACAATCACTGTCCAATTATTAAAGGACTGACCATAAATCACCTACAGAACAATCACTATCCAATTATTAAAGGACTAACCGTAAATCACCGACAGAACAATCACTGTCCAATTATTAAAGGACTGACCATAAATCACCGACAGAACAGTAACAGTCCAATTATTAAATGACTGACCGTAAATCACCTACAGAACAATCACTGTCCAATTATTAAAGGACTGACCATAAATCACCTACAGAACACTCACTGTCCAATTATTAAAGGACTGACCGTAAATCACCTACAGAACAATCACTATCCAATTTAAAAGGACTGACCATAAATCACCGACAGAACAATAACAGTCCAATTATTAAATGACTGACCGTAAGTCACCTACAGAACAATCACTGTCCAATTATTAAAGGACTGACCATAAATCACCTACAGAACAATCACTCTCCAATTATTAAAGGACTGACCGTAAATCACCTACAGAACAATCACTGCCCAATTATTAAAGGACTGACCGTAAATCACCTACAGAACAATCACTGTCCAATTATTAAAGGACTGACCGTAAATCACCTACAGAACAATCACTGTCCAATTATTAAAGGACTGACCGTAAATCACCTGCAGAACAATCACTGTCCAATTATTAAAGGACTGACCGTAAATCACCTACAGAACAATCACTGTCCAATTATTAAAGGACTGACAGTAAATCACCGACAGAACAATCACTGTCCAATTATTAATGGACTGACCATACATCACCTACAGAACAATCACTATCCAATTATTAAAGGACTGACCATAAATCACCTACAGAACAATAACTGTCCAATTATTAAATGACTGACCGTAAATCACCGACAGAACAATCACTGTCCAATTATTAAAGGACTGACCATACATCACCTACAGAACAGTCACTGTCCAATTATTAAAGGACTGACCGTAAATCACCTACAGAACAATCACTATCCAATTATTAAAGGACTGACCTTAAATCACCTACAGAACAATAACTGTCCAATTATTAAAGGACTGACCGTAAATCACCGACAGAACAATAACTGTCCAATTATTATATGACTGACCGTAAATCACCTACAGAACAATCACTGTCCAATTATAAAAGGACTGACCATAAATCACCTACAGAACACTCACTGTCCAATTATTAAAGGACTGACCGTAAATCACCTACAGAACAATCACTGTCCAATTATTAAAGGACTGACCATAAATCACGGTCCAATTATTAAAGGAATGACTGTAAATCACCTACAGAACAATCACTGTCCAATTATTAAAGGACTGACTGTAAATCACCTACAGAACAATCACTCTCCAATTATAAAAGGAAAGAACATAAATCACCTACAGAACAATCACTATCCAATTATTAAAGGACTGACCATAAATCACCTACAGAACAATCACTGTCCAATTATTAAAGGACTGACTGTAAATCACCTACAGAACAATCACTCTCCAATTATTAAAGGACTGACCGTAAATCACCTACAGAACAATCACTATCCAATTATTAAAGGACTGACCATAAATCACCTACAGAACAATCACTGTCCAATTATTAAAGGACTGACCGTAAATCACCTACAGAACAATCACTGTCCAATTATTAAAGAACTGACCGTAAATCACCTACAGAACAATCACTGTCCAATTATTAAAGGACTGACCATAAATCACCTACAGAACAATCACTATCCAATTATTAAAGGACTGACCGAAAATCACCGACAGAACAATCACTGTCCAATTATTAAAGGACTGAGCGTAAATCACCTACAGAACAATCACTGTCCAATTATTAAAGGACTGACCGTAAATCACCTACAGAACAATCACTATCCAATTATTAAAGGACTGACCGTAAATCAACTACAGAACAATCACTGTCCAATTATTAAAGGCTGACCGTAAATCACCTACAGAACAATCACTATCCTATTATTGAAGGACTGACCGTAAATCACCTACAGAACAATCACTATCCAATTATTAAAGGACTGACAGTAAATCACCGACAGAACAATCACTGTCAAATTATTAAAGGACTGACCGTAAATCACCTACAGAACAATCACTATCCTATTATTAAAGGACTGACCGTAAATCACCTACACAACAATCACTATCCTATTATTAAAGGACTGACCGTAAATCACCTACAGAACAATCACTATCCTATTATTAAAGGACTGACCGTAAATCACCTACAGAACAATCACTATCCTATTATTAAAGGACTGACCGTAAATCACCTACAGAACAATCACTGTCCAATTATTAAAGGACTGACCATAAATCACCTACAGAACAATCACTGTCCAATTATTAAAGGACAGACCGTAAATCACCTACAGAACAATCACTGTCCAATTATTAAAGGACTGACCATAAATCACCTACAGAACAATAACTGTCCAAATATTAAGTGACTGACCGTAAATCACCTACAGAACAATCACTGTCCAATTATTAAAGGACTGACCGTAAATCACCTACAGAACAATCACTGTCCAATTATTAAAGGACTGACCGTAAATCACCTGCAGAACAATCACTGTCCAATTATTAAAGGACTGACCGTAAATCACCTACAGAACAATCACTGTCCAATTATTAAAGGACTGACCGTAAATCACCTACAGAGCAATCACTGTCCAATTATTAAAGGACTGACCGTAAATCACCTACAGAACAATCACCGTCCAATTATTAAAGGACTGACCATAAATCACCTACAGAACAATAACTGCCCAATTATTATATGACTGACCGTAAATCACCTACAGAACAATCACTGTCCAATTATTAAAGGACTGTCCATAAATCACCTACAGAACACTCACTGTCCAATTATTAAAGGACTGACCGTATATCACCTACAGAACAATCACTGTCCAATTATTAAAGGACTGACCATAAATCACGGTCCAATAATTAAAGGAATGACTGTAAATCACCTACAGAACAATCACTGTCCAATTATTAAAGGACTGACTGTAAATCACCTACAGAACAATCACTGTCCAATTATTAAAGGACTGATCGTAAATCACCTACAGAACAATCACTATCCAATTATTAAAGTACTGACCATAAATCACCTACAGAACAATCACTGTCCAATTATTAAAGGACTGACTGTAAGTCACCTACAGAACAATCACTCTCCAATTATTAAAGGACTGACCGTAAATCACCTACAGAACAATCACTATCCAATTATTAAAGGACTGACCATAAATCACCTACAGAACAATCACTATCCAATTATTAAAGGACTGACCGTAAATCTCCTACAGAACAATCACTGTCCAATTATTAAAGGACTGACCGTAAATCACCTACAGAACAATCACTGTCCAATTATTTAAGGACTGACCGTAAATCACCTACAGAACAATCACTGTCCAATTATTAAAGGACTGACCATAAATCACCTACAGAACAATCACTATCCAATTATTAAAGGACTGACCGTAAATCACCGACAGAACAATCACTGTCCAATTATTAAAGGACTGAGCGTAAATCACCTACAGAACAATCACTGTCCAATTATTAAAGGACTGACCGTAAATCACCTACAGAACAATCACTGTCCAATTATTAAAGGACTGACCGTAAATCACCTACAGAACAATCACTGTCCAATTATTAAAGGACTGACCGTAAATCACCTACAGAACAATCACTATCCTATTATTAAAGGACTGACCGTAAATCACCTACAGAACAATCACTATCCAATTATTAAAGGACTGACAGTAAATCACCTACAGAACAATCACTGTCCAATTATTAAAGGATTGACCGTAAATCACCTACAGAACAATCACTATCCTATTATTAAAGGACTGACCGTAAATCACCTACAGAACAATCACTATCCTATTATTAAAGGACTGACCGTAAATCACCTACAGAACAATCACTGTCCAATTATTAAAGGACTGACCGTAAATCACCTACAGAACAATCACTATCCAATTATTAAAGGACTGACCGTAAATCAACTACAGAACAATCACTGTCCAATTATTAAAGGCTGACCGTAAATCACCTACAGAACAATCACTATCCTATTATTGAAGGACTGACCGTAAATCACCTACAGAACAATCACTATCCAATTATTAAAGGACTGACAGTAAATCACCGACAGAACAATCACTGTCAAATTATTAAAGGTCTGACCGTAAATCACCTACAGAACAATCACTATCCTATTATTAAAGGACTGACCGTAAATCACCTACACAACAATCACTATCCTATTATTAAAGGACTGACCGTAAATCACCTACAGAACAATCACTATCCTATTATTAAAGGACTGACCGTAAATCACCTACAGAACAATCACTATCCTATTATTAAAGGACTGACCGTAAATCACCTACAGAACAATCACTGTCCAATTATTAAAGGACTGACCATAAATCACCTACAGAACAATCACTGTCCAATTATTAAAGGACAGACCGTAAATCACCTACAGAACAATCACTGTCCAATTATTAAAGGACTGACCATAAATCACCTACAGAAAAATCACTATCCAATTATTAAAGGACCGACCAGAAATCACCTACAGAACAATCACTGACCAATTATTAAAGGACTGACCGTAAATCACCTACAGAACAATCACTATCCTATTATTAAAGGACTGACCGTAAATCACCTACAGGACAATCACTATCCAATTATTAAAGGACTGACCATAAATCATCTACAGAACAATAACTGTCCAAATATTAAGTGACTGACCGTAAATCACCTACAGAACAATCACTGTCCAATTATTAAAGGACTGACCGTAAATCACCTACAGAACAATCACTGTCCAATTATTAAAGGACTGACCGTAAATCACCTGCAGAACAATCACTGTCCAATTATTAAAGGACTGACCGTAAATCACCTACAGAACAATCACTGTCCAATTATTAAAGGACTGACCGTAAATCACCTACAGAGCAATCACTGTCCAATTATTAAAGGACTGACCGTAAATCACCTACAGAACAATCACTGTCCAATTATTAAAGGACTGACCATAAATCACCTACAGAACAATAACTGCCCAATTATTATATGACTGACCGTAAATCACCTACAGAACAATCACTGTCCAATTATTAAAGGACTGTCCATAAATCACCTACAGATCACTCACTGTCCAATTATTAAAGGACTGACCGTATATCACCTACAGAACAATCACTGTCCAATTATTAAAGGACTGACCATAAATCACGGTCCAATAATTAAAGGAATGACTGTAAATCACCTACAGAACAATCACTGTCCAATTATTAAAGGACTGACTGTAAATCACCTACAGAACAATCACTGTCCAATTATTAAAGGACTGATCGTAAATCACCTACAGAACAATCACTATCCAATTATTAAAGTACTGACCATAAATCACCTACAGAACAATCACTGTCCAATTATTAAAGGACTGACTGTAAGTCACCTACAGAACAATCACTCTCCAATTATTAAGGGACTGACCGTAAATCACCTACAGAACAATCACTATCCAATTATTAAAGGACTGACCATAAATCACCTACAGAACAATCACTATCCAATTATTAAAGGACTGACCGTAAATCTCCTACAGAACAATCACTGTCCAATTATTAAAGGACTGACCGTAAATCACCTACAGAACAATCACTGTCCAATTATTTAAGGACTGACCGTAAATCACCTACAGAACAATCACTGTCCAATTATTAAAGGACTGACCATAAATCACCTACAGAACAATCACTATCCAATTATTAAAGGACTGACCGTAAATCACCGACAGAACAATCACTGTCCAATTATTAAAGGACTGAGCGTAAATCACCTACAGAACAATCACTGTCCAATTATTAAAGGACTGACCGTAAATCACCTACAGAACAATCACTGTCCAATTATTAAAGGACTGACCGTAAATCACCTACAGAACAATCACTGTCCAATTATTAAAGGACTGACCGTAAATCACCTACAGAACAATCACTATCCTATTATTAAAGGACTGACCGTAAATCACCTACAGAACAATCACTATCCAATTATTAAAGGACTGACAGTAAATCACCTACAGAACAATCACTGTCCAATTATTAAAGGATTGACCGTAAATCACCTACAGAACAATCACTATCCTATTATTAAAGGACTGACCGTAAATCACCTACAGAACAATCACTATCCTATTATTAAAGGACTGACCGTAAATCACCTACAGAACAATCACTATCCTATTATTAAAGGACTGACCGTAAATCACCTACAGAACAATCACTATCCTATTATTAAAGGACTGACCGTAAATCACCTACAGAACAATCACTGTCCAATTATTAAAGAACTGACCATAAATCACCTGCAGAACAATCACTGTCCAATTATTACAGGACAGACCGTAAATCACCTACAGAACAATCACTGTCCAATTATTAAAGGACTGACCATAAATCACCTACAGAACAATCACTATCCAATTATTAAAGGACTGACCAGAAATCACCTGCAGAACAATCACTGTCCAATTATTAAAGGACTGACCGTAAATCACCTACAGAACAATCACTATCCTATTATTAAAGGACAGACCGTAAATCACCTACAGGACAATCACTATCCAATTATTAAAGGACTGACCATAAATCATCTACAGAACAATAACTGTCCAAATATTAAATGACTGACCGTAAATCACCTACAGAACAATCACTGTCCAATTATTAAAGGACTGACCGTAAATCACCTACAGAACAATCACTGTCCAATTATTAAAGGACTGACCGTAAATCACCTGCAGAACAATCACTGTACAATTATTAAAGGAATGAAAGTAAATCACCTACAGAACAATCACTGTCCAATTATTAAAGGAATGACCGTAAATCACCTACAGAACAATCACTGTACAATTATTAAAGGAATGAAAGAAAATCACCTACAGAACAATCACTATCCAATTATTAAAGGACTGACCGTAAATCACCTACAGAACAATCACTGTCCAATTATTAAAGGACTGACCGTAAATCACCTACAGAACAATCACTGTCCAATTATTAAAGGACTGACCGTAAATCACCTACAGAACAATCACTGTCCAATTATTAAAGGAATGACCGTAAATCACCGACAGAACAATCACTGTACAATTATTAAAGGAATGAAAGAAAATCACCTGCAGAACAATCACTATCCAATTATTAAAGGACTGACCGTAAATCACCTACAGAACAATCACTGTCCAATTATTAA
The DNA here is from genome assembly GCF_036365525.1 of Heterodontus francisci. Lineage (NCBI taxonomy): Eukaryota > Metazoa > Chordata > Chondrichthyes > Heterodontiformes > Heterodontidae > Heterodontus > Heterodontus francisci. The sequence continues at coordinate 1,780,512 of NW_027141432.1, forward strand.
AGGACTGACCGTAAATCACCTACAGAACAATCACTGTCCAATTATTAAAGGACTGACCGTAAATCACCAGCAGAACAATCACTGTCCAATTATTAAAGGAATGACCGTAAATAACCTACAGAACAATCACTATCCAATTATTAAAGGAATGACCGTAAATCACCTACAGAACAATCACTATCCAATTATTAAAGTACTGACCGTAAATCACCTACAGAACAATCACTGTCCAATTATTAAAAAACTGACCGTAAATCACCTACAGAACAATCACTGTCCAATTATTAAAGGACTGACTGAAAATCACCTACAGAACAATCACTGTCCAATTATTAAAGGACTGACCATAAATCATCTACAGAACAATATCTGTCCAATTATTAAATGACTAACCATAAATCACCAACAGAACAATCACTGTCCAATTATTAAAGGACTGACCGTAAATCACCTACAGAACAATCACTGTCCAATTATTAAAGGACTGACCGTAAATCACCTACAGAACAATCACTGTCCAATTATTAAAGGACTGACCATAAATCACCTACAGAACAATCACTATCCAATTATTAAAGGACTGACCGTAAATCACCGACAGAACAATCACTGTCCAATTATTAAAGGACTGAGCGTAAATCACCTACAGAACAATCACTGTCCAATTATTAAAGGACTGACCGTAAATCACCTACAGAACAATCACTGTCCAATTATTAAAGGACTGACCGTAAATCACCTACAGAACAATCACTGTCCAATTATTAAAGGACTGACCGTAAATCACCTACTGAACAATCACTATCCTATTATTAAAGGACTGACCGTAAATCACCTACAGAACAATCACTATCCATTTATGAAAGGACTGACAGTAAATCACCTACAGAACAATCACTGTCCAATTATTAAAGGACTGACCGTAAATCACCTACAGAACAATCACTATCCTATTATTAAAGGACTGACCGTAAATCACCTACAGAACAATCACTATCCTATTATTAAAGGACTGAAAGTAAATCACCTACAGGACAATCACTGTACAATTATTAAAGGACTGACCGTAAATCACCTACAGAACAATCACTATCCTATTATTAAAGGACTGACCGTAAATCACCTACAGAACAATCACTATCCAATTATTAAAGGACTGACAGTAAATCACCTACAGAACAATCACTGTCCAATTATTAAAGGACTGACCGTAAATCACCTACAGAACAATCACTATCCTATTATTAAAGGACTGACCGTAAATCACCTACAGAACAATCACTATCCTATTATTAAAGGACTGACCGTAAATCACCTACAGAACAATCACTATCCTATTATTAAAGGACTGACCGTAAATCACCTACAGAACAATCACTATCCTATTATTAAAGGACTGACCGTAAATCACCTACAGAACAATCACTGTCCAATTATTAAAGGACTGACCATAAATCACCTACAGAACAATCACTGTCCAATTATTAAAGGACAGACCGTAAATCACCTACAGAACAATCACTGTCCAATTATTAAAGGACTGACCATAAATCACCTACAGAACAATCACTATCCAATTATTAAAGGACTGACCAGAAATCACCTACAGAACAATCACTGTCCAATTATTAAAGGACTGACCGTAAATCACCTACAGAACAATCAATATCCAATTATTAAAGGACTGACCGTAAATCACCTACAGGACAATCACTGTCCAATTATTAAAGGACTGACCGTAAGTCACCTACAGAACAATCACTGTCCAATTATTAAAGGACTGACCGTAAATCACCTACAGAACATTCACTGTCCAATTATTAAAGGAATGACCGTAAATCACCTACAGAACAATCACTGTACAATTATTAAAGGAATGAAAGAAAATCACCTGCAGAACAATCACTATCCAATTATTAAAGGACTGACCGTAAATCACCTACAGAACAATCACTGTCCAATTATTAAAGGACTGACCGTAAATCACCTACAGAACAATCACTGTCCAATTATTAAAGGACTGACCGTAAATCACCTGCAGAACAATCACTGTCCAATTATTAAAGGAATGACAGTAAATCACCTACAGAACAATCACTATCCAATTATTAAAGGAATGACCGTAAATCACCTACAGAACAATCACTATCCAATTATTAAAGTACTGACCGTAAATCACCTACAGAACAATCACTGTCCAATTATTAAAAAACTGACCGTAAATCACCTACAGAACAATCACTGTCCAATTATTAAAGGACTGACCGTAAATCACCTACAGAACAATCACTGTCCAATTATTAAAGGACTGACCATAAATCACCTACAGAACAATCACTGTCCAATTATTAAAGGACTGACCATAAATCATCCACAGAACAATATCTGTCCAATTATTAAATGACTGACCATAAATCACCAACAGAACAATCACTGTCCAATTATTAAAGGACTGACCGTAAATCACCTACAGAACAATCACTGTCCAATTATTAAAGGACTGACCGTAAATCACCTACAGAACAATCACTGTCCAATTATTAAAGGACTGACCATAAATCACCTACAGAACAATCACTATCCAATTATTAAAGGACTGACCGTAAATCACCGACAGAACAATCACTGTCCAATTATTAAAGGACTGAGCGTAAATCACCTACAGAACAATCACTGTCCAATTATTAAAGGACTGACCGTAAATCACCTACAGAACAATCACTGTCCAATTATTAAAGGACTGACCGTAAATCACCTACAGAACAATCACTATCCTATTATTAAAGGACTGACCGTAAATCACCTACAGAACAATCACTATCCATTTATTAAAGGACTGACAGTAAATCACCGACAGAACAATCACTGTCCAATTATTAAAGGACTGACCGTAAATCACCTACAGAACAATCACTATCCTATTATTAAAGGACTGACCGTAAATCACCTACAGAACAATCACTATCCTATTATTAAAGGACTGACCGTAAATCACCTACAGAACAATCACTATCCAATTATTAAAGGACTGACCGTAAATCACCTACAGAACAATCACTATCCTATTATTAAAGGACTGACCGTAAATCACCTACAGAACAATCACTATCCAATTATTAAAGGACTGACAGTAAATCACCTACAGAACAATCACTGTCCAATTATTAAAGGACTGACCGTAAATCACCTACAGAACAATCACTATCCTATTATTAAAGGACTGACCGTAAATCACCTACAGAACAATCACTATCCTATTATTAAAGGACTGACCGTAAATCAACTACAGAACAATCACTATCCTATTATTAAAGGACTGACCGTAAATCACCTACAGAACAATCACTATCCTATTATTAAAGGACTGACCGTAAATCACCTACAGAACAATCACTGTCCAATTATTAAAGGACTGACCGTAAATCACCTACAGAACAATCACTGCCCAATTATTAAAGGACAGACCGTAAATCACCTACAGAACAATCACTGTCCAATTATTAAAGGACTGACCATAAATCACCGACAGAACAATCACTATCCAATTATTAAAGGACTGACCAGAAATCACCTACAGAACAATCACTCTCCAATTATTAAAGGACTGACCGTAAATCACCTACAGAACAATCACTATCCTATTATTAAAGGACTGACCGTAAATCACCTACAGGACAATCACTATCGAATTATTAAAGGACTGACCATAAATCATCTACAGAACAATAACTGTCCAAATATTAAATGACTGACCGTAAATCACCTACAGAACAATCACTGTCCAATTATTAAAGGACTGACCGTAAATCACCTACAGAACAATCACTGTCCAATTATTAAAGGACTGACCGTAAATCACCTGCAGAACAATCACTGTCCAATTATTAAAGGACTGACCGTAAATCACCTACAGAACAATCGCTGTCCAATTATTAAAGGACTGACCGTAAATCACCTACAGAGCAATCACTGTCCAATTATTAAAGGACTGACCGTAAATCACCTACAGAACAATCACTGTCCAATTATTAAAGGACTGACCGTAAATCACCTACAGAACAATCACTATCCAATTATTAAAGGACTGACTGCAAATCACCTACAGAACAATCACTGCCCAATTATTAAAGGACTGACCGTAAATCACCTACAGAACAATCACTGTCCAATTATTAAAGGACTGACCGTAAATCACCTACAGAACAATCACTGTCCAATTATTAAAGGAATGACCGTAAATCACCTACAGAACAATCACTGTCCAATTATTAAAGGACTGACCGTAAATCACCTGCAGAACAATCACAGTCCAATTATTAAAGGAATGACCGTAAATCACCTACAGAACAATCACTATCCAATTATTAAAGGAGTGACCGTAAATCACCTACAGAACAATCACTGTCCAATTATTAAAGGACTGACCGTAAATCACCTACAGAACAATCACTATCCAATTATTAAAGCATTGACCGTAAATCACCTACAGAACAATCACTGTCCAATTATTAAAGGAATGACCGTAAATCACCTACAGAACAATCACTGTCCAATTATTAAAGGACTGACCATAAATCACCTACAGAACAATCACTGTCCAATTATTAAAGGACAGACCGTAAATCACCTACAGAACAATCACTGTCCAATTATTAAAGGACTGACCATAAATCACCTACAGAACAATCACTATCCAATTATTAAAGGACTGACCAGAAATCACCTACAGAACAATCACTGTCCAATTATTAAAGGACTGACCGTAAATCACCTACAGAACAATCACTATCCAATTATTAAAGGACTGACCGTAAATCACCTACAGGACAATCACTGTCCAATTATTAAAGGACTGACCGTAAATCACCTACAGAACAATCACTGTCCAATTATTAAAGGACTGACCGTAAATCACCTACAGAACAATCACTGTCCAATTATTAAAGGAATGACCGTAAATCACCTACAGAACAATCACTGTACAATTATTAAAGGAATGAAAGAAAATCACCTGCAGAACAATCACTATCCAATTATTAAAGGACTGACCGTAAATCACCTACAGAACAATCACTGTCCAATTATTAAAGGACTGACCGTAAATCACCTACAGAACAATCACTGTCCAATTATTAAAGGACGGACCGTAAATCACCTGCAGAACAATCACTGTCCAATTATTAAAGGAATGACCGTAAATCACCTACAGAACAATCACTATCCAATTATTAAAGGAATGACCGTAAATCACCTACAGAACAATCACTATCCAATTATTAAAGTACTGACCGTAAATCACCTACAGAACAATCACTGTCCAATTATTAAAAAACTGACCGTAAATCACCTACAGAACAATCACTGTCCAATTATTAAAGGACTGACTGAAAATCACCTACAGAACAATCACTGTCCAATTATTAAAGGACTGACCATAAATCATCTACAGAACAATATCTGTCCAATTATTAAATGACTGACCATAAATCACCAACAGAACAATCACTGTCCAATTATTAAAGGACTGACCGTAAATCACCTACAGAACAATCACTGTCCAATTATTAAAGGACTGACCGTAAATCACCTACAGAACAATCACTGTCCAATTATTAAAGGACTGACCATAAATCACCTACAGAACAATCACTATCCAATTATTAAAGGACTGACCGTAAATCACCGACAGAACAATCACTGTCCAATTATTAAAGGACTGAGCGTAAATCACCTACAGAACAATCACTGTCCAATTATTAAAGGACTGACCGTAAATCACCTACAGAACAATCACTGTCCAATTATTAAAGGACTGACCGTAAATCACCTACAGAACAATCACTGTCCAATTATTAAAGGACTGACCGTAAATCACCTACAGAACAATCACTATCCTATTATTAAAGGACTGACCGTAAATCACCTACAGAACAATCACTATCCATTTATTCAAGGACTGACAGTAAATCACCTACAGAACAATCACTGTCCAATTATTAAAGGACTGACCGTAAATCACCTACGGAACAATCACTATCCTATTATTAAAGGACTGACCGTAAATCACCTACAGAACAATCACTATCCTATTATTAAAGGACTGACCGTAAATCACCTACAGAACAATCACTATCCAATTATTAAAGGACTGACCGTAAATCACCTACAGAACAATCACTATCCTATTATTAAAGGACTGACCGTAAATCACCTACTGAACAATCACTATCCAATTATTAAAGGACTGACAGTAAATCACCTACAGAACAATCACTGTCCAATTATTAAAGGACTGACCGTAAATCACCTACAGAACAATCACTATCCTATTATTAAAGGACTGACCGTAAATCACCTACAGAACAATCACTATCCTATTATTAAAGAACTGACCGTAAATCACCTACAGAACAATCACTATCCTATTATTAAAGGACTGACCGTAAATCACCTACAGAACAATCACTATCCTATTATTAAAGGACTGACCGTAAATCACCTACAGAACAATCACTATCCTATTATTAAAGAACTGACCGTAAATCACCTACAGAACAATCACTGTCCTATTATTAAAGGACTGACCGTAAATCACCTACAGAACAATCACTATCCTATTATTAAAGGACTGACCGTAAATCACCTACAGAACAATCACTGTCCAATTATTAAAGGACTGACCATAAATCACCTACAGAACAATCACTGTCCAATTATTAAAGGACAGACCGTAAATCACCTACAGAACAATCACTGTCCAATTATTAAAGGACTGACCATAAATCACCTACAGAACAATCACTATCCAATTATTAAAGGACTGACCAGAAATCACCTACAGAACAATCACTGTCCAATTATTAAAGGACTGACCGTAAATCACCTACAGAACAATCACTATCCTATTATTAAAGGACTGACCGTAAATCACCTACAGGACAATCACTATCCAATTATTAAAGGACTGACCATAAATCATCTACAGAACAATAACTGTCCAAATATTAAATGACTGACCGTAAATCACCTACAGAACAATCACTGTCCAATTATTAAAGGACTGACCGTAAATCACCTACAGAACAATCACTGTCCAATTATTAAAGGACTGACTGTAAATCACCTGCAGAACAATCACTGTCCAATTATTAAAGGACTGACCGTAAATCACCTACAGAACAATCACTGTCCAATTATTAAAGGACTGACCGTAAATCACCTACAGAGCAATCACTGTCCAATTATTAAAGGACTGATGGTAAATCACCTACAGAACAATCACTGTCCAATTATTAAAGGACTGACCGTAAATCACCTACAGAACAATCACTATCCAATTATTAAAGGACTGACTGTAAATCACCTACAGAACAATCACTGTCCAATTATTAAAGGACTGACCGTAAATCACCTACAGAACAATCACTGTCCAATTATTAAAGGACTGACCGTAAATCACCTACAGAACAATCACTGTCCAATTATTAAAGGAATGACCGTAAATCACCTACAGAACAATCACTGTCCAATTATTAAAGGACTGACCGTAAATCACCTGCAGAACAATCACAGTCCAATTATTAAAGGAATGACCGTAAATCACCTACAGAACAATCACTATCCAATTATTAAAGGAGTGACCGTAAATCACCTACAGAACAATCACTGTCCAATTATTAAAGGACTGACCGTAAATCACCTACAGAACAATCACTATCCAATTATTAAAGCATTGACCGTAAATCACCTACAGAACAATCACTGTCCAATTATTAAAGGAATGACCGTAAATCACCTGCAGAACAATCACAGTCCAATTATTAAAGGACTGACCGTAAATCACCTACAGAACAATCACTATCCAATTATTAAAGGAGTGACCGTAAATCACCTACAGAACAATCACTGTCCAATTATTAAAGGACTGACCGTAAATCACCTACAGAACAATCACTATCCAATTATTAAAGGATTGACCGTAAATCAACTACAGAACAATCACAGTCCAATTATTAAAGGAATGACCGTAAATCACCTGCAGAACAATCACAGTCCAATTATTAAAGGAATGACCGTAAATCACCTACAGAACAATCACTGTACAATTATTAAAGGAATGAAAGTAAATCACCTACAGAACAATCACTGTCCAATTATTAAAGGAATGACCGTAAATCACCTACAGAACAATCACTGTCCAATTATTAAAGGAATGAAAGAAAATCACCTGCAGAACAATCACTATCCAATTATTAAAGGACTGACCGTAAATCACCTACAGAACAATCACTGTCCAATTATTAAAGGACTGACCGTAAATCACCTACAGAACAATCACTGTCCAATTATTAAAGGACTGACCGTAAATCACCTGCAGAACAATCACTTTCCAATTATTAAAGGAATGACCGTAAATCACCTACAGAACAATCACTATCCAATTATTAAAGGAATGACCGTAAATCACCTACAGAACAATCACTATCCAATTATTAAAGTACTGACCGTAAATCACCTACAGAACAATCACTGTCCAATTATTAAAAAACTGACCGTAAATCACCTACAGAACAATCACTGTCCAATTATTAAAGGACTGACTGAAAATCACCTACAGAACAATCACTGTCCAATTATTAAAGGACTGACCATAAATCATCTACAGAACAATATCTGTCCAATTATTAAATGACTGACCATAAATCACCAACAGAACAATCACTGTCCAATTATTAAAGGACTGACCGTAAATCATCTACAGAACAATCACTGTCCAATTATTAAAGGACTGACCGTAAATCACCAACAGAACAATCACTGTCCAATTATTAAAGGACTGACCATAAATCACCTACAGAACAATCACTATCCAATTATTAAAGGACTGACCGTAAATCACCGACAGAACAATCACTGTCCAATTATTAAAGGACTGAGCGTAAATCACCTACAGAACAATCACTGTCCAATTATTAAAGGACTGACCGTAAATCACCTACAGAACAATCACTGTCCAATTATTAAAGGACTGACCGTAAATCACCTACAGAACAATCACTGTCCAATTATTAAAGGACTGACCGTAAATCACCTACAGAACAATCACTATCCTATTATTAAAGGACTGACCGTAAATCACCTACAGAACAATCACTATCCATTTATTAAAGGACTGACAGTAAATCACCTACAGAACAATCACTGTCCAATTATTAAAGGACTGACCATAAATAACCTACAGAACAATCACTATCCAATTATTAAAGGACTGACCGTAAATCACCGACAGAACAATCACTGTCCAATTATTAAAGGACTGAGCGTAAATCACCTACAGAACAATCACTGTCCAATTATTAGAGGACTGACCGTAAATCACCTACAGAACAATCACTGTCCAATTATTAAAGGACTGACCGTAAATCACCTACAGAACAATCACTGTCCAATTATTAAAGGACTGACCGTAAATCACCTACAGAACAATCACTATCCTATTATTAAAGGACTGACCGTAAATCACCTACAGAACAATCACTATCCATTTATTAAAGGACTGACAGTAAATCACCTACAGAACAATCACTGTCCAATTATTAAAGGACTGACCGTAAATCACCTACAGAACAATCACTATCCTATTATTAAAGGACTGACCGTAAATCACCTACAGAACAATCACTATCCTATTATTAAAGGACTGACCGTAAATCACCTACAGAACAATCACTATCCTATTATTAAAGGACTGACCGTAAATCACCTACAGAACAATCACTATCCTATTATTAAAGGACTGACCGTAAATCACCTACAGAACAATCACTGTCCAATTATTAAAGGACTGACCATAAATCACCTACAGAACAATCACTGTCCAATTATTAAAGGACAGACCGTAAATCACCTACAGAACAATCACTGTCCAATTATTAAAGGACTGAACATAAATCACCTACAGAACAATCACTGTCCAATTATTAAAGGACTGACCGTAAATCACCTACAGAACAATCACTATCCAATTATTAAAGGACTGACCAGAAATCACCTACAGAACAATCACTGTCCAATTATTAAAGGACTGACCGTAAATCACCTACAGAACAATCACTATCCTATTATTAAAGGACTGACCGTAAATCACCTACAGGACAATCACTATCCAATTATTAAAGGACTGACCATAAATCATCTACAGAACAATAACTGTCCAAATATTAAATGACTGACCGTAAATCACCTACAGAACAATCACTGTCCAATTATTAAAGGACTGACCGTAAATCACCTACAGAACAATCACTGTCCAATTATTAAAGGACTGACCGTAAATCACCTGCAGAACAATCACTGTCCAATTATTAAAGGACTGACTGTAAATCACCTACAGAACAATCACTGTCCAATTATTAAAGGACTGACCGTAAATCACCTACAGAGCAATCACTGTCCAATTATTAAAGGACTGACCGTAAATCACCTACAGAACAATCACTGTCCAATTATTAAAGGACTGACCGTAAATCACCTACAGAACAATCACTATCCAATTATTAAAGGACTGACTGTAAATCACCTACAGAACAATCACTGTCCAATTATTAAAGGACTGACCGTAAATCACCTACAGAACAATCACTGTCCAATTATTAAAGGACTGACCGTAAATCACCTACAGAACAATCACTGTCCAATTATTAAAGGAATGACCGTAAATCACCTACAGAACAATCACTGTCCAATTATTAAAGGACTGACCGTAAATCACCTGCAGAACAATCACAGTCCAATTATTAAAGGAATGACCGTAAATCACCTACAGAACAATCACTATCCAATTATTAAAGGAGTGACCGTAAATCACCTACAGAACAATCACTGTCCAATTATTAAAGGACTGACCGTAAATCACCTACAGAACAATCACTATCCAATTATTAAAGCATTGACCGTAAATCACCTACAGAACAATCACTGTCCAATTATTAAAGGAATGACCGTAAATCACTTGCAGAACAATCACAGTCCAATTATTAAAGGACTGACCGTAAATCACCTACAGAACAATCACTGTCCAATTATTAAAGGAGTGACCGTAAATCACCTACAGAACAATCACTGTCCAATTATTAAAGGACTGACCGTAAATCACCTACAGAACAATCACTATCCAATTATTAAAGGATTGACCGTAAATCAACTACAGAACAATCACAGTCCAATTATTAAAGGAATGACCGTAAATCACCTGCAGAACAATCACAGTCCAATTATTAAAGGAATGACCGTAAATCACCTACAGAACAATCACTGTACAATTATTAAAGGAATGAAAGTAAATCACCTACAGAACAATCACTGTCCAATTATTAAAGCAATGACCGTAAATCACCTACAGAACAATCACTGTACAATTATTAAAGGAATGAAAGAAAATCACCTGCAGAACAATCACTATCCAATTATTAAAGGACTGACCGTAAATCACCTACAGAACAATCACTGTCCAATTATTAAAGGACTGACCGTAAATCACCTACAGAACAATCACTGTCCAATTATTAAGGGACTGACCGTAAATCACCTGCAGAACAATCACTGTCCAATTATTAAAGGAATGACCGTAAATCACCTACAGAACAATCACTATCCAATTATTAAAGGAATGACCGTAAATCACCTACAGAACAATCACTATCCAATTATTAAAGTACTGACCGTAAATCACCTACAGAACAATCACTATCCAATTATTAAAAAACTGACCGTAAATCACCTACAGAACAATCACTGTCCAATTATTAAAGGACTGACTGAAAATCACCTACAGAACAATCACTGTCCAATTATTAAAGGACTGACCATAAATCATCTACAGAACAATATCTGTCCAATTATTAAATGACTGACCATAAATCACCTACAGAACAATCACTGTCCAATTATTAAAGGACTGACCGTAAATCACCTACAGAACAATCACTGTCCAATTATTAAAGGACTGACCGTAAATCACCTACAGAACAATCACTGTCCAATTATTAAAGGACTGACCATAAATCACCTACAGAACAATCACTATCCAATTATTAAAGGACTGACCGTAAATCACCGACAGAACAATCACTGTCCAATTATTAAAGGACTGACCGTAAATCACCTACAGAACAATCACTGTCCAATTATTAAAGGACTGACCGTAAATCACCTACAGAACAATCACTGTCCAATTATTAAAGGACTGACCGTAAATCACCTACAGAACAATCACTGTCCAATTATTAAAGGACTGACCGTAAATCACCTACAGAACAATCACTATCCTATTATTAAAGGACTGACCGTAAATCACCTACAGAACAATCACTATCTATTTATTAAAGGACTGACAGTAAATCACCTACAGAACAATCACTGTCCAATTATTAAAGGACTGACCGTAAATCACCTACAGAACAATCACTATCCTATTATTAAAGGACTGACCGTAAATCACCTACAGAACAATCACTATCCTATTATTAAAGGACTGACCGTAAATCACCTACAGAACAATCACTATCCTATTATTAAAGGACTGACCGTAAATCACCTACAGAACAATCACTATCCTATTATTAAAGGACTGACCGTAAATCACCTACAGAACAATCACTGTCCAATTATTAAAGGACTGACCATAAATCACCTACAGAACAATCACTTTCCAATTATTAAAGGACAGACCGTAAATCACCTACAGAACAATCACTGTCCAATTATTAAAGGACTGACCATAAATCACCTACAGAACAATCACTATCCAATTATTAAAGGACTGACCAGAAATCACCTACAGAACAATCACTGTCCAATTATTAAAGGACTGACCGTAAATCACCTACAGAACAATCACTATCCTATTATTAAAGGACTGACCGTAAATCACCTACAGGACAATCACTATCCAATTATTAAAGGACTGACCATAAATCATCTACAGAACAATAACTGTCCAAATATTAAATGACTGACCGTAAATCACCTACAGAACAATCACTGTCCAATTATTAAAGGACTGACCGTAAATCACCTACAGAACAATCACTGTCCAATTATTAAAGGACTGACCGTAAATCACCTGCAGAACAATCACTGTCCAATTATTAAAGGACTGACTGTAAATCACCTACAGAACAATCACTGTCCAATTATTAAAGGACTGACCGTAAATCACCTACAGAGCAATCACTGTCCAATTATTAAAGGACTGACCGTAAATCACCTACAGAACAATCACTGTCCAATTATTAAAGGACTGACCGTAAATCACCTACAGAACAATCACTATCCAATTATTAAAGGACTGACTGTAAATCACCTACAGAACAATCACTGTCCTATTATTAAAGGACTGACCGTAAATCACCGACAGAACAATCACTGTCCAATTATTAAAGGACTGACCGTAAATCACCTACAGAACAATCACTGTCCAATTATTAAAGGAATGACCGTAAATCACCTACAGAACAATCACTGTCCAATTATTAAAGGACTGACCGTAAATCACCTGCAGAACAATCACAGTCCAATTATTAAAGGAATGACCGTAAATCACCTACAGAACAATCACTATCCAATTATTAAAGGAGTGACCGTAAATCACCTACAGAACAATCACTGTCCAATTATTAAAGGACTGACCATAAATCACCTACAGAACAATCACTATCCAATTATTAAAGCATTGACCGGAAATCACCTACAGAACAATCACTGTCCAATGATTAAAGGACTGACCGTAAATCACCTACAGAACAATCACTATCCAATTATTAAAGGAGTGACCGTAAATCACCTACAGAACAATCACTGTCCAATTATTAAAGGACTGACCGTAAATCACCTACAGAACAATCACTATCCAATTATTAAAGGAGTGACCGTAAATCACCTACAGAACAATCACTGTCCAATTATTAAAGGACTGACCGTAAATCACCTACAGAACAATCACTATCCAATTATTAAAGGATTGACCGTAAATCAACTACAGAACAATCACAGTCCAATTATTAAAGGAATGACCGTAAATCACCTGCAGAACAATCACAGTCCAATTATTAAAGGAATGACCGTAAATCACCTACAGAACAATCACTGTACAATTATTAAAGAAATGAAAGTAAATCACCTACAGAACAATCACTGTCCAATTATTAAAGGAATGACCGTAAATCACCTACAGAACAATCACTGTCCAATTATTAAAGGACTGACCGTAAATCACCTGCAGAACAATCACTGTCCAATTATTAAAGGAATGACCGTAAATCACCTACAGAACAATCACTATCCAATTATTGAAGGAATGACCGTAAATCAACTACAGAACAATCACTATCCAATTATTAAAGTACTGACCGTAAATCACCTACAGAACAATCACTGTCCAATTATTAAAAAACTGACCGTAAATCACCTACAGAACAATCACTGTCCAATTATTAAAGGACTGACTGAAAATCACCTACAGAACAATCACTGTCCAATTATTAAAGGACTGACCATAAATCATCTACAGAACAATATCTGTCCAATTATTAAATGACTGACCATAAATCACCTACAGAACAATCACTGTCCAATTATTAAAGGACTGACCGTAAATCACCTCCAGAACAATCACTGTCCAATTATTAAAGGACTGACCGTTAATCTCCTACAGAACAATCACTGTCCAATTATTAAAGGACTGACCGTAAATCACCAACAGAACAATCACTATCCAATTATTAAAGGACTGACCGTAAATCACCTACAGAACAATCACTGTCCAATTATTAAAGGACTGACCGCAAATCACCTGCAGAACAATCACTGTCCAATTATTAAAGGACTGACCGTAAATCACCTACAGAACAATCACTGTCCAATTATTAAAGGACTGACCGTAAATCACCTACAGAGCAATCACTGTCCAATTATTAAAGGACTGACCGTAAATCACCTACAGAACAATCACTGTCCAATTATTAAAGGACTGACCGTAAATCACCTACAGAACAATCACTGTCCAATTATTAAAGGAATGACTGTAAATCACCTGCAGATCAATCACTGTCCAATTATTAAAGAACTGATCGTAAATCACCTACAGAACAATCACTGTCCAATTATTAAAGAACTGACCGTAAATCACCTGCAGAACAATCACTATCCAATTATTAAAGGAATGACAGTAAATCACCTACAGAACAATCACTGTCCAATTATTAAAGGACT
Organism: Heterodontus francisci; assembly: GCF_036365525.1. Taxonomy (NCBI): domain Eukaryota; kingdom Metazoa; phylum Chordata; class Chondrichthyes; order Heterodontiformes; family Heterodontidae; genus Heterodontus; species Heterodontus francisci. The sequence goes on from NW_027141432.1 coordinate 1,795,782, forward strand.
GACCGTAAATCACCAACAGAACAATCACTATCCAATTATTAAAGGACTGACCGTAAATCACCTACAGAACAATCACTGTCCAATTATTAAAGGACTGACCGTAAATCACCTACAGAACAATCACTGTCCAATTATTAAAGGACTGACCGTAAATCACCAACTGAACAATCACTATCCAATTATTAAAGGACTGACCGTAAATCACCTACAGAACAATCACTGTCCAATAATTAAAGGACTGACCGTAAATCACCGACAGAACAATCACTGTCCAATTATTAAAGAACTGACTGTAAATCACCTACAGAACAATCACTGTCCAATTATTAAAGGACTGACCGTAAATCACCTACTGAACAATCACTGTCCAATTATTAAAGAACTGACCGTAAATCACCTACAGAACAATCACTATCCAATTATTAAAGGACTGACTGTAAATCACCTACAGAACAATCACTGTCCAATTATTAAAGAACTGACCGTAAATCACCTACAGAACAATCACTATCCAATTATTAAAGGACTGACTGTAAATCACCTACAGAACAATCACTGTCCAATTATTAAAGGACTGACCGTAAATCACCGACAGAACAATCACTGTCCAATTATTAAAGGACTGACCGTAAATCACCTACAGAACAATCACTGTCCAATTATTAAAGAACTGACTGTAAATCACCTACAGAACAATCACTGTCCAATTATTAAAGAACTGACCGTAAATCACCTACAGAACAATCACTATCCAATTATTAAAGGACTGACAGTAAATCACCTACAGAACAGTCACTGTCCAATTATTAAAGAACTGACCGTAAATCACCTACAGAACAATCACTATCCAATTATTAAAGGACTGACCGTAAATCACCTACAGAACAATCACTATCCAATTATTAAAGGGCTGACCGTAAATCACCTACAGAACAATCACTGTCCAATTATTAAAGGAATGACCGTAAATCACCTACAGAACAATCACTATCCAATTATTAAAGGACTGACCGTAAATCACCTACAGAACAATCACTATCCAATTATTAAAGGACTGACTGTAAATCACCTACAGAACAATCACTGTCCAATTATTAAAGGACTGACCGTAAATCACCTACAGAGCAATCACTGTCCAATTATTAAAGGACTGACCGTAAATCACCTACAGAACAATCACTGTCCAATTATTAAAGGACTGACCGTAAATCACCTACAGAACAATCACTATCCAATTATTAAAGGACTGACTGTAAATCACCTACAGAACAATCACTGTCCTATTATTAAAGGACTGACCGTAAATCACCGACAGAACAATCACTGTCCAATTATTAAAGGACTGACCGTAAATCACCTACAGAACAATCACTGTCCAATTATTAAAGGAATGACCGTAAATCACCTACAGAACAATCACTGTCCAATTATTAAAGGACTGACCGTAAATCACCTGCAGAACAATCACAGTCCAATTATTAAAGGAATGACCGTAAATCACCTACAGAACAATCACTATCCAATTATTAAAGGAGTGACCGTAAATCACCTACAGAACAATCACTGTCCAATTATTAAAGGACTGACCATAAATCACCTACAGAACAATCACTATCCAATTATTAAAGCATTGACCGGAAATCACCTACAGAACAATCACTGTCCAATTATTAAAGGACTGACCGTAAATCACCTACAGAACAATCACTATCCAATTATTAAAGGAGTGACCGTAAATCACCTACAGAACAATCACTGTCCAATTATTAAAGGACTGACCGTAAATCACCTACAGAACAATCACTATCCAATTATTAAAGGAGTGACCGTAAATCACCTACAGAACAATCACTGTCCAATTATTAAAGGACTGACCGTAAATCACCTACAGAACAATCACTATCCAATTATTAAAGGATTGACCGTAAATCAACTACAGAACAATCACAGTCCAATTATTAAAGGAATGACCGTAAATCACCTGCAGAACAATCACAGTCCAATTATTAAAGGAATGACCGTAAATCACCTACAGAACAATCACTGTACAATTATTAAAGGAATGAAAGTAAATCACCTACAGAACAATCACTGTCCAATTATTAAAGGAATGACCGTAAATCACCTACAGAACAATCACTGTCCAATTATTAAAGGACTGACCGTAAATCACCTGCAGAACAATCACTGTCCAATTATTAAAGGAATGACCGTAAATCACCTACAGAACAATCACTATCCAATTATTGAAGGAATGACCGTAAATCAACTACAGAACAATCACTATCCAATTATTAAAGTACTGACCGTAAATCACCTACAGAACAATCACTGTCCAATTATTAAAAAACTGACCGTAAATCACCTACAGAACAATCACTGTCCAATTATTAAAGGACTGACTGAAAATCACCTACAGAACAATCACTGTCCAATTATTAAAGGACTGACCATAAATCATCTACAGAACAATATCTGTCCAATTATTAAATGACTGACCATAAATCACCTACAGAACAATCACTGTCCAATTATTAAAGGACTGACCGTAAATCACCTCCAGAACAATCACTGTCCAATTATTAAAGGACTGACCGTTAATCTCCTACAGAACAATCACTGTCCAATTATTAAAGGACTGACCGTAAATCACCAACAGAACAATCACTATCCAATTATTAAAGGACTGACCGTAAATCACCTACAGAACAATCACTGTCCAATTATTAAAGGACTGACCGTAAATCACCTGCAGAACAATCACTGTCCAATTATTAAAGGACTGACCGTAAATCACCTACAGAACTATCACTGTCCAATTATTAAAGGACTGACCGTAAATCACCTACAGAGCAATCACTGTCCAATTATTAAAGGACTGACCGTAAATCACCTACAGAACAATCACTGTCCAATTATTAAAGGACTGACCGTAAATCACCTACAGAACAATCACTGTCCAATTATTAAAGGAATGACTGTAAATCACCTGCAGATCAATCACTGTATAATTATTAAAGAACTGACCGTAAATCACCTACAGAACAATCACTGTCCAATTATTAAAGAACTGACCGTAAATCATCTACAGAACAATCACTATCCAATTATTAAAGGAATGACAGTAAATCACCTACAGAACAATCACTGTCCAATTATTAAAGGACTGACCGTAAATCACCAACAGAACAATCACTATCCAATTATTAAAGGACTGACCGTAAATCACCGACAGAACAATCACTGTCCAATTATTAAAGAACTGACCGTAAATCACCTACAGAACAATCACTATCCAATTATTAAAGGATTGACCGTAAATCAACTACAGAACAATCACAGTCCAATTATTAAAGGAATGACCGTAAATCACCTGCAGAACAATCACAGTCCAATTATTAAAGGAATGACCGTAAATCACCTACAGAACAATCACTGTACAATTATTAAAGGAATGAAAGTAAATCACCTACAGAACAATCACTGTCCAATTATTAAAGGAATGACCGTAAATCACCTACAGAACAATCACTGTCCAATTATTAAAGGACTGACCGTAAATCACCTGCAGAACAATCACAGTCCAATTATTAAAGGAATGACCGTAAATCACCTACAGAACAATCACTATCCAATTATTGAAGGAATGACCGTAAATCAACTACAGAACAATCACTATCCAATTATTAAAGTACTGACCGTAAATCACCTACAGAACAATCACTGTCCAATTATTAAAAAACTGACCGTAAATCACCTACAGAACAATCACTGTCCAATTATTAAAGGACTGACTGAAAATCACCTACAGAACAATCACTGTCCAATTATTAAAGGACTGACCATAAATCATCTACAGAACAATATCTGTCCAATTATTAAATGACTGACCATAAATCACCTACAGAACAATCACTGTCCAATTATTAAAGGACTGACCGTAAATCACCTCCAGAACAATCACTGTCCAATTATTAAAGGACTGACCGTTAATCTCCTACAGAACAATCACTGTCCAATTATTAAAGGACTGACCGTAAATCACCAACAGAACAATCACTATCCAATTATTAAAGGACTGACCGTAAATCACCTACAGAACAATCACTGTCCAATTATTAAAGGACTGACCGTAAATCACCTGCAGAACAACCACTGTCCAATTATTAAAGGACTGACCGTAAATCACCTACAGAACAATCACTGTCCAATTATTAAAGGACTGACCGTAAATCACCTACAGAGCAATCACTGTCCAATTATTAAAGGACTGACCGTAAATCACCTACAGAACAATCACTGTCCAATTATTAAAGGACTGACCGTAAATCACCTACAGAACAATCACTGTCCAATTATTAAAGGAATGACTGTAAATCACCTGCAGATCAATCACTGTCCAATTATTAAAGAACTGACCGTAAATCACCTACAGAACAATCACTGTCCAATTATTAAAGAACTGACCGTAAATCACCTACAGAACAATCACTATCCAATTATTAAAGGAATGACAGTAAATCACCTACAGAACAATCACTGTCCAATTATTAAAGGACTGACCGTAAATCACCAACAGAACAATCACTATCCAATTATTAAAGGACTGACCGTAAATCACCTACAGAACAATCACTGTCCAATAATTAAAGGACTGACCGTAAATCACCGACAGAACAATCACTGTCCAATTATTAAAGAACTGACTGTAAATCACCTACAGAACAATCACTGTCCAATTATTAAAGGACTGACCGTAAATCACCTACTGAACAATCACTGTCCAATTATTAAAGAACTGACCGTAAATCACCTACAGAACAATCACTATCCAATTATTAAAGGACTGACTGTAAATCACCTACAGAACAATCACTGTCCAATTATTAAAGAACTGACCGTAAATCACCTACAGAACAATCACTATCCAATTATTAAAGGACTGACTGTAAATCAGCTACAGAACAATCACTGTCCAATTATTAAAGGACTGACCGTAAATCACCTACAGAACAATCACTGTCCAATTATTAAAGAACTGACCGTAAATCACCTACAGAACAATCACTATCCAATTATTAAAGGACTGACTGTAAATCACCTACAGAACAATCACTGTCCAATTATTAAAGGACTGACCGTAAATCACCGACAGAACAATCACTGTCCAATTATTAAAGGAATGACCGTAAATCACCTACAGAACAATCACTATCCAATTATTGAAGGAATGACCGTAAATCAACTACAGAACAATCACTATCCAATTATTAAAGTACTGACCGTAAATCACCTACAGAACAATCACTGTCCAATTATTAAAAAATTGACCGTAAATCACCTACAGAACAATCACTGTCCAATTATTAAAGGACTGACTGAAAATCACCTACAGAACAATCACTGTCCAATTATTAAAGGACTGACCATAAATCATCTACAGAACAATATCTGTCCAATCATTAAATGACTGACCATAAATCACCTACAGAACAATCACTGTCCAATTATTAAAGGACTGACCGTAAATCACCTCCAGAACAATCACTGTCCAATTATTAAAGGACTGACCGTTAATCTCCTACAGAACAATCACTGTCCAATTATTAAAGGACTGACCGTAAATCACCAACAGAACAATCACTATCCAATTATTAAAGGACTGACTGTAAATCACCTACAGAACAATCACTGTCCAATTATTAAAGAACTGACCGTAAATCACCTACAGAACAATCACTATCCAATTATTAAAGGACTGACTGTAAATCACCTACAGAACAATCACTGTCCAATTATTAAAGGACTGACCGTAAATCACCGACAGAACAATCACTATCCAATTATTAAAGGAATGACCGTAAATCACCTACAGAACAATCACTATCCAATTATTGAAGGAATGACCGTAAATCAACTACAGAACAATCACTATCCAATTATTAAAGTACTGACCGTAAATCACCTACAGAACAATCACTGTCCAATTATTAAAAAACTGACCGTAAATCACCTACAGAACAATCACTGTCCAATTATTAAAGGACTGACTGAAAATCACCTACAGAACAATCACTGTCCAATTATTAAAGGACTGACCATAAATCATCTACAGAACAATATCTGTCCAATCATTAAATGACTGACCATAAATCACCTACAGAACAATCACTGTCCAATTATTAAAGGACTGACCGTAAATCACCTCCAGAACAATCACTGTCCAATTATTAAAGGACTGACCGTTAATCTCCTACAGAACAATCACTGTCCAATTATTAAAGGACTGACCGTAAATCACCAACAGAACAATCACTATCCAATTATTAAAGGACTGACCGTAAATCACCTACAGAACAATCACTGTCCAATTATTAAAGGACTGACCGTAAATCACCTGCAGAACAATCACTGTCCAATTATTAAAGGACTGACCGTAAATCACCTACAGAACAATCACTGTCCAATTATTAAAGGACAGACCGTAAATCACCTACAGAGCAATCACTGTCCAATTATTAAAGGACTGACCGTAAATCACCTACAGAACAATCACTGTCCAATTATTAAAGGACTGACCGTAAATCACCTACAGAACAATCACTGTCCAATTATTAAAGGAATGACTGTAAATCACCTGCAGATCAATCACTGTCCAATTATTAAAGAACTGACCGTAAATCACCTACAGAACAATCACTGTCCAATTATTAAAGAACTGACCGTAAAACACCTACAGAACAATCACTATCCAATTATTAAAGGAATGACAGTAAATCACCTACAGAACAATCACTGTCCAATTATTAAAGGACTGACCGTAAATCACCTACAGAACAATCACTGTCCAATTATTAAAGGACTGACCGTAAATCACCAACAGAACAATCACTATCCAATTATTAAAGGACTGACCGTAAATCACCTACAGAACAATCACTGTCCAATAATTAAAGGACTGACCGTAAATCACCGACAGAACAATCACTGTCCAATTATTAAAGAACTGACTGTAAATCACCTACAGAACAATCACTGTCCAATTATTAAAGGACTGACCGTAAATCACCTACTGAACAATCACTGTCCAATTATTAAAGAACTGACCGTAAATCACCCACAGAACAATCACTATCCAATTATTAAAGGACTGACTGTAAATCACCTACAGAACAATCACTGTCCAATTATTAAAGAACTGACCGTAAATCACCTACAGAACAATCACTATCCAATTATTAAAGGACTGACTGTAAATCACCTACAGAACAATCACTGTCCAATTATTAAAGGACTGACCGTAAATCACCGACAGAACAATCACTGTCCAATTATTAAAGGACTGACCGTAAATCACCTACAGAACAATCACTGTGCAATTATTAAAGAACTGACTGTAAATCACCTACAGAACAATCACTGTCCAATTATTAAAGAACTGACCGTAAATCACCTACAGAACAATCACTATCCAATTATTAAAGGACTGACAGTAAATCACCTACAGAACAGTCACTGTCCAATTATTAAAGGACTGACCGTAAATCACCTACAGAACAATCACTATCCAATTATTAAAGGACTGACCGTAAATCACCTACAGAACAATCACTATCCAATTATTAAAGGAATGACAGTAAATCACCTACAGAACAATCACTGTCCAATTATTAAAGGAATGACCGTAAATCACCTACAGAACAATCACTATCCAATTATTAAAGGACTGACCGTAAATCACCTACAGAACAATCACTATCCAATTATTAAAGGACTGACCGTAAATCACCTACAGAACAATCACTATCCAATTATTAAAGGACTGACCGTAAATCACCTACAGAACAATCACTATCCAATTATTAAAGGACTGACCGTAAATCACCTACAGAACAATCACTATCCAATTATTAAAGGAATGACAGTAAATCACCTACAGAACAATCACTGTCCAATTATTAAAGGACTGACCGTAAATCACCTAAAGAACAATCACTATCCAATTATTAAAGGACTGACCGTAAATCACCTACAGAACAATCACTGTCCAATTATTAAAGGAATGACAGTAAATCACCTACAGAACAATCACTGTCCAATTATTAAAGGACTGACCGTAAATCACCTACAGAACAATCACTATCCAATTATTAAAGGACTGACCGTAAATCACCTACAGAACAATCACTATCCAATTATTAAAGGACTGACCGTAAATCACCTACAGAACAATTACTTTCCAATTATTAAAGGACTGACCGTAAATCACCTACAGAACAATCACTGTCCAATTATTAAAGGACTGACCGTAAATCACCTACAGAACAATCACTGTGCAATTATTAAAGGAATGACCGTAAATCACCTACAGAACAATCACTATCCAATTATTAAAGGACTGACCGTAAATCACCTACAGAACAATCACTGTCCAATTATTAAAGGACTGACCGTAAATCACCTACAGAACAATCACTATCCAATTATTAAAGGACTGACCGTAAATCACCTACAGAACAATCACTATCCAATTATTAAAGGACTGACTGTAAATCACCTACAGAACAATCACTGTCCAATTATTAAAGGACTGACCGTAAATCACCTACAGAACAATCACTGTCCAATTATTAAAGGACAGACCGTAAATCACCGACAGAACAATCACTGTCCAATTATTAAAGAACTGACTGTAAATAACCTACAGAACAATCACTGTCCAATTATTAAAGGACTGACCATAAATCACCTACTGAACAATCACTGTCCAATTATTAAAGAACTGACCGTAAATCACCTACAGAACAATCACTATCCAATTATTAAAGGACTGACTGTAAATCACCTACAGAACAATCACTGTCCAATTATTAAAGAACTGACCGTAAATCACCTACAGAACAATCACTGTCCTATTATTAAAGGACTGACTGTAAATCACCTACAGAACAATCACTGTCCAATTATTAAAGGACTGACCGTAAATCACCGACAGAACAATCACTGTCCAATTATTAAAGGACTGACCGTAAATCACCTAGAGAACAATCACTGTCCAATTATTAAAGAACTGACTGTAAATCACCTAAAGAACAATCACAGTCCAATTATTAAAGAACTGACCGTAAATCACCTACAGAACAATCACTATCCAATTATTAAAGGACTGACAGTAAATCACCTACAGAACAATCACTATCCAATTATTAAAGGACTGACCGTAAATCACCTACAGAACAATCACTGTCCAATTATTAAAGGACTGACCGTAAATCACCTACAGAACAATCACTATCCAATTATTAAAGGACTGACCGTAAATCACCTACAGAACAATCACTATCCAATTATTAAAGGACTGACCGTAAATCACCTACAGAACAATCACTATCCAATTATTAGAGGAAAGACAGTAAATCACCTACAGAACAATCACTGTCCAATTATTAAAGGACTGACCGTAAATCACCTACAGAACAATCACTATCCAATTAATAAAGGACTGACCGTAAATCACCTACAGAACAATCACTGTCCAATTATTAAAGGAATGACAGTAAATCACCTACAGAACAATCACTGTCCAATTATTAAAGGACTGATCGTAAATCACCTACAGAACAATCACTATCCAATTATTAAAGGACTGACCGTAAATCACCTACAGAACAATCACTATCCAATTATTAAAGGACTGACCGTAAATCACCTACAGAACAATCACTATCCAATTATTAAAGGACTGACCGTAAATCACCTACAGAACAATCACTGTCCAATTATTAAAGGACTGACCGTAAATCACCTACAGAACAATCACTGTCCAATTATTAAAGGAATGACCGTAAATCACCTACAGAACAATCACTATCCAATTATTAAAGGACTGACCGTAAATCACCTACAGAACAATCACTGTCCAATTATTAAAGGACTGACCGTAAATCACCTACAGAACAATCACTATCCAATTATTAAAGGACTGACCGTAAATCACCTACAGAACAATCACTATCCAATTATTAAAGGAATGACAGTAAATCACCTACAGAACAATCACTGTCCAATTATTAAAGGACTGACCGTAAATCACCTACAGAACAATCACTGTCCAATTATTAAAGGAATGACCGTAAATCACCTACAGAACAATCACTGTCCAATTATTAAAGGAATGACCGTAAATCACCTACAGAACAATCACTATCCAATTATTAAAGGACTGACCGTAAATCACCTACAGAACAATCACTGTCCAATTATTAAAGGACTGACCGTAAATCACCTACAGAACAATCACTATCCAATTATTAAAGGACTGACCGTAAATCACCTACAGAACAATCACTATCCAATTATTAAAGGACTGACTGTAAATCACCTACAGAACAATCACTGTCCAATTATTAAAGGACTGACCGTAAATCATCTACAGAACAATCACTATCCAATTATTAAAGGACTGACCGTAAATCACCTACAGAGCAATCACTGTCCAATTATTAAAGGACTGACCGTAAATCACCTACAGAACAATCACTGTCCAATTATTAAAGGACTGACCGTAAATCACCTACAGAACAATCACTGTCCAATTATTAAAGGAATGACTGTAAATCACCTGCAGATCAATCACTGTCCAATTATTAAAGAACTGACCGTAAATCACCTACAGAACAATCACTGTCCAATTATTAAAGAACTGACCGTAAATCACCTACAGAACAATCACTATCCAATTATTAAAGGAATGACAGTAAATCACCTACAGAACAATCACTGTCCAATTATTAAAGGACTGACCGTAAATCACCAACAGAACAATCACTATCCAATTATTAAAGGACTGACCGTAAATCACCTACAGAACAATCACTGTCCAATAATTAAAGGACTGACCGTAAATCACCGACAGAACAATCACTGTCCAATTATTAAAGAACTGACTGTAAATCACCTACAGAACAATCACTGTCCAATTATTAAAGGACTGACCGTAAATCACCTACTGAACAATCACTGTCCAATTATTAAAGAACTGACCGTAAATCACCTACAGAACAATCACTATCCAATTATTAAAGGACTGACTGTAAATCACCTACAGAACAATCACTGTCCAATTATTAAAGAACTGACCGTAAATCACCTACAGAACAATCACTATCCAATTATTAAAGGACTGACTGTAAATCACCTACAGAACAATCACTGTCCAATTATTAAAGGACTGACCGTAAATCACCTACAGAACAATCACTGTCCAATTATTAAAGAACTGACCGTAAATCACCTACAGAACAATCACTATCCAATTATTAAAGGACTGACTGTAAATCACCTACAGAACAATCACTGTCCAATTATTAAAGGACTGACCGTAAATCACCGACAGAACAATCACTGTCCAATTATTAAAGGAATGACCGTAAATCACCTACAGAACAATCACTATCCAATTATTGAAGGAATGACCGTAAATCAACTACAGAACAATCACTATCCAATTATTAAAGTACTGACCGTAAATCACCTACAGAACAATCACTGCCCAATTATTAAAAAACTGACCGTAAATCACCTACAGAACAATCACTGTCCAATTATTAAAGGACTGACTGAAAATCACCTACAGAACAATCACTGTCCAATTATTAAAGGACTGACCATAAATCATCTACAGAACAATATCTGTCCAATTATTAAATGACTGACCATAAATCACCTACAGAACAATCACTGTCCAATTATTAAAGGACTGACCGTAAATCACCTACAGAACAATCACTGTCCAATTATTAAAGGACTGACTGTTAATCTCCTACAGAACAATCACTGTCCAATTATTAAAGGACTGACCGTAAATCACCAACAGAACAATCACTATCCAATTATTAAAGGACTGACCGTAAATCACCTACAGAACAATCACTGTCCAATTATTAAAGGACTGACCGTAAATCACCTGCAGAACAATCACTGTCCAATTATTAAAGGACTGACCGTAAATCACCTACAGAACAATCACTGTCCAATTATTAAAGGACTGACCGTAAATCAACTACAGAGCAATCACTGTCCAATTATTAAAGGACTGACCGTAAATCACCTACAGAACAATCACTGTCCAATTATTAAAGGACTGACCGTAAATCACCTACAGAACAATCACTGTCCAATTATTAAAGGAATGACTGTAAATCACCTGCAGATCAATCACTGTCCAATTATTAAAGAACTGACCGTAAATCACCTACAGAACAATCACTGTCCAATTATTAAAGAACTGACCGTAAAACACCTACAGAACAATCACTATCCAATTATTAAAGGAATGACAGTAAATCACCTACAGAACAATCACTGTCCAATTATTAAAGGACTGACCGTAAATCACCAACAGAACAATCACTATCCAATTATTAAAGGACTGACCGTAAATCACCTACAGAACAATCACTGTCCAATAATTAAAGGACTGACCGTAAATCACCGACAGAACAATCACTGTCCAATTATTAAAGAACTGACAGTAAATCACCTACAGAACAATCACTGTCCAATTATTAAAGGACTGACCGTAAATCACCTACTGAAAATTAACTGTCCAATTATTAAAGAACTGACCGTAAATCACCTACAGAACAATCACTATCCAATTATTAAAGGACTGACTGTAAATCACCTACAGAACAATCACTGTCCAATTATTAAAGAACTGACCGTAAATCACCTACAGAACAATCACTATCCAATTATTAAAGGACTGACTGTAAATCACCTACAGAACAATCACTGTCCAATTATTAAAGGACTGACCGTAAATCACCGACAGAACAATCACTGTCCAATTATTAAAGGACTGACCGTAAATCACCTACAGAACAATCACTGTCCAATTATTAAAGAACTGACTGTAAATCACCTACAGAACAATCACTGTCCAATTATTAAAGAACTGACCGTAAATCACCTACAGAACAATCACTATCCAATTATTAAAGGACTGACTGTAAATCACCTACAGAACAATCACTGTCCAATTATTAAAGAACTGACCGTAAATCACCTACAGAACAATCACTATCCAATTATTAAAGGACTGACTGTAAATCACCTACAGAACAATCACTGTCCAATTATTAAAGGACTGACCGTAAATCACCTACAGAACAATCACTGTCCAATTATTAAAGAACTGACCGTAAATCACCTACAGAACAATCACTATCCAATTATTAAAGGACTGACTGTAAATCACCTACAGAACAATCACTGTCCAATTATTAAAGGACTGACCGTAAATCACCGACAGAACAATCACTGTCCAATTATTAAAGGAATGACCGTAAATCACCTACAGAACAATCACTATCCAATTATTGAAGGAATGACCGTAAATCAACTACAGAACAATCACTATCCAATTATTAAAGTACTGACCGTAAATCACCTACAGAACAATCACTGCCCAATTATTAAAAAACTGACCGTAAATCACCTACAGAACAATCACTGTCCAATTATTAAAGGACTGACTGAAAATCACCTACAGAACAATCACTGTCCAATTATTAAAGGACTGACCATAAATCATCTACAGAACAATATCTGTCCAATTATTAAATGACTGACCATAAATCACCTACAGAACAATCACTGTCCAATTATTAAAGGACTGACCGTAAATCACCTACAGAACAATCACTGTCCAATTATTAAAGGACTGACTGTTAATCTCCTACAGAACAATCACTGTCCAATTATTAAAGGACTGACCGTAAATCACCAACAGAACAATCACTATCCAATTATTTAAGGGCTGACCGTAAATCACCTACAGAACAATCACTGTCCAATTATTAAAGGACTGACCGTAAATCACCTGCAGAACAATCACTGTCCAATTATTAAAGGACTGACCGTAAATCACCTACAGAACAATCACTGTCCAATTATTAAAGGACTGACCGTAAATCAACTACAGAGCAATCACTGTCCAATTATTAAAGGACTGACCGTAAATCACCTACAGAACAATCACTGTCCAATTATTAAAGGACTGACCGTAAATCACCTACAGAACAATCACTGTCCAATTATTAAAGGAATGACTGTAAATCACCTGCAGATCAATCACTGTCCAATTATTAAAGAACTGACCGTAAATCACCTACAGAACAATCACTGTCCAATTATTAAAGAACTGACCGTAAAACACCTACAGAACAATCACTATCCAATTATTAAAGGAATGACAGTAAATCACCTACAGAACAATCACTGTCCAATTATTAAAGGACTGACCGTAAATCACCAACAGAACAATCACTATCCAATTATTAAAGGACTGACCGTAAATCACCTACAGAACAATCACTGTCCAATAATTAAAGGACTGACCGTAAATCACCGACAGAACAATCACTGTCCAATTATTAAAGAACTGACTGTAAATCACCTACAGAACAATCACTGTCCAATTATTAAAGGACTGACCGTAAATCACCTACTGAAAATTAACTGTCCAATTATTAAAGAACTGACCGTAAATCACCTACAGAACAATCACTATCCAATTATTAAAGGACTGACTGTAAATCACCTACAGAACAATCACTGTCCAATTATTAAAGAACTGACCGTAAATCACCTACAGAACAATCACTATCCAATTATTAAAGGACTGACTGTAAATCACCTACAGAACAATCACTGTCCAATTATTAAAGGACTGACCGTAAATCACCGACAGAACAATCACTGTCCAATTATTAAAGGACTGACCGTAAATCACCTACAGAACAATCACTGTCCAATTATTAAAGAACTGACTGTAAATCACCTACAGAACAATCACTGTCCAATTATTAAAGAACTGACCGTAAATCACCTACAGAACAATCACTATCCAATTATTAAAGGACTGACAGTAAATCACCTACAGAACAGTCACTGTCCAATTATTAAAGGACTGACCGTAAATCACCTACAGAACAATCACTATCCAATTATTAAAGGACTGACCGTAAATCACCTACAGAACAATCACTATCCAATTATTAAAGTACTGACCGTAAATCACCTACAGAACAATCACTGTCCAATTATTAAAAAACTGACCGTAAATCACCTACAGAACAATCACTGTCCAATTATTAAAGGACTGACTGAAAATCACCTACAGAACAATCACTGTCCAATTATTAAAGGACTGACCATAAATCATCTACAGAACAATATCTGTCCAATTATTAAATGACTGACCATAAATCACCTACAGAACAATCACTGTCCAATTATTAAGGGACTGACCGTAAATCACCTCCAGAACAATCACTGTCCAATTATTAAAGGACTGACCGTTAATCTCCTACAGAACAATCACTGTCCAATTATTAAAGGACTGACCGTAAATCACCAACAGAACAATCACTATCCAATTATTAAAGGACTGACCGTAAATCACCTACAGAACAATCACTGTCCAATTATTAAAGGACTGACCGTAAATCACCTGCAGAACAATCACTGTCCAATTATTAAAGGACTGACCGTAAATCACCTACAGAACAATCACTGTCCAATTATTAAAGGACTGACCGTAAATCACCTACAGAGCAATCACTGTCCAATTATTAAAGGACTGACCGTAAATCACCTACAGAACAATCACTGTCCAATTATTAAAGGACTGACCGTAAATCACCTACAGAACAATCACTGTCCAATTATTAAAGGAATGACTGTAAATCACCTGCAGATCAATCACTGTCCAATTATTAAAGAACTGACCGTAAATCACCTACAGAACAATCACTGTCCAATTATTAAAGAACTGACCGTAAAACACCTACAGAACAATCACTATCCAATTATTAAAGGAATGACAGTAAATCACCTACAGAACAATCACTGTCCAATTATTAAAGGACTGACCGTAAATCACCAACAGAACAATCACTATCCAATTATTAAAGGACTGACCGTAAATCACCTACAGAACAATCACTGTCCAATAATTAAAGGACTGACCGTAAATCACCGACAGAACAATCACTGTCCAATTATTAAAGAACTGACTGTAAATCACCTACAGAACAATCACTGTCCAATTATTAAAGGACTGACCGTAAATCACCTACTGAACAATCACTGTCCAATTATTAAAGAACTGACCGTAAATCACCTACAGAACAATCACTATCCAATTATTAAAGGACTGACTGTAAATCACCTACAGAACAATCACTGTCCAATTATTAAAGAACTGACCGTAAATCACCTACAGAACAATCACTATCCAATTATTAAAGGACTGACTGTAAATCACCTACAGAACAATCACTGTCCAATTATTAAAGGACTGACCGTAAATCACCGACAGAACAATCACTGTCCAATTATTAAAGGACTGACCGTAAATCACCTACAGAACAATCACTGTCCAATTATTAAAGAACTGACTGTAAATCACCTACAGAACAATCACTGTCCAATTATTAAAGAACTGACCGTAAATCACCTACAGAACAATCACTATCCAATTATTAAAGGACTGACAGTAAATCACCTACAGAACAGTCACTGTCCAATTATTAAAGGACTGACCGTAAATCACCTACAGAACAATCACTATCCAATTATTAAAGGACTGACCGTAAATCACCTACAGAACAATCACTATCCAATTATTAAAGGAATGACAGTAAATCACCTACAGAACAATCACTGTCCAATTATTAAAGGAATGACCGTAAATCACCTACAGAACAATCACTATCCAATTATTAAAGGACTGACCGTAAATCACCTACAGAACAATCACTATCCAATTATTAAAGGACTGACCGTAAATCACCTACAGAACAATCACTATCCAATTATTAAAGGACTGACCGTAAATCACCTACAGAACAATCACAGTCCAATTATTAAAGGACTGACCGTAAATCACCTACAGAACAATCACTATCCAATTATTAAAGGAATGACAGTAAATCACCTACAGAACAATCACTGTCCAATTATTAAAGGACTGACCGTAAATCACCTAAAGAACAAGCACTATCCAATTATTAAAGGACTGACCGTAAATCACCTACAGAACAATCACTGTCCAATTATTAAAGGAATGACAGTAAATCACCTACAGAACAATCACTGTCCAATTATTAAAGGACTGACCGTAAATCACCTACAGAACAATCACTATCCAATTATTAAAGGACTGACCGTAAATCACCTACAGAACAATCACTATCCAATTATTAAAGGACTGACCGTAAATCACCTACAGAACAATCACTTTCCAATTATTAAAGGACTGACCGTAAATCACCTACAGAACAATCACTGTCCAATTATTAAAGGACTGACCGTAAATCACCTACAGAACAATCACTGTGCAATTATTAAAGGAATGACCGTAAATCACCTACAGAACAATCACTATCCAATTATTAAAGGACTGACCGTAAATCACCTACAGAACAATCACTGTCCAATTATTAAAGGACTGACCGTAAATCACCTACAGAACAATCACTATCCAATTATTAAAGGACTGACCGTAAATCACCTACAGAACAATCACTATCCAATTATTAAAGGACTGACTGTAAATCACCTACAGAACAATCACTGTCCAATTATTAAAGGACTGACCGTAAATCACCGACAGAACAATCACTGTCCAATTATTAAAGAACTGACTGTAAATAACCTACAGAACAATCACTGTCCAATTATTAAAGGACTGACCATAAATCACCTACTGAACAATCACTGTCCAATTATTAAAGAACTGACCGTAAATCACCTACAGAACAATCACTATCCAATTATTAAAGGACTGACTGTAAATCACCTACAGAACAATCACTGTCCAATTATTAAAGAACTGACCGTAAATCACCTACAGAACAATCACTGTCCTATTATTAAAGGACTGACTGTAAATCACCTACAGAACAATCACTGTCCAATTATTAAAGGACTGACCGTAAATCACCGACTGAACAATCACTGTCCAATTATTAAAGGACTGACCGTAAATCACCTAGAGAACAATCACTGTCCAATTATTAAAGAACTGACTGTAAATCACCTAAAGAACAATCACAGTCCAATTATAAAAGAACTGACCGTAAATCACCTACAGAACAATCACTATCCAATTATTAAAGGACTGACTGTAAATCACCTACAGAACAATCACTGTCCAATTATCAAAGAACTGACCGTAAATCACCTACAGAACAATCACTGTCCTATTATTAAAGGACTGACTGTAAATCACCTACAGAACAATCACTGTCCAATTATTAAAGGACTGACCGTAAATCACCGACAGAACAATCACTGTCCAATTATTAAAGGACTGACCGTAAATCACCTAGAGAACAATCACTGTCCAATTATTAAAGAACTGACTGTAAATCACCTAAAGAACAATCACAGTCCAATTATTAAAGAACTGACCGTAAATCACCTACAGAACAATCACTATCCAATTATTAAAGGACTGACCGTAAATCACCTACAGAACAATCACTGTCCAATTATTAAAGGACTGACCGTAAATCACCTACAGAACAATCACTATCCAATTATTAAAGGACTGACCGTAAATCACCTACAGAACAATCACTATCCAATTATTAAAGGACTGACCGTAAATCACCTACAGAACAATCACTATCCAATTATTAGAGGAATGACAGTAAATCACCTACAGAACAATCACTGTCCAATTATTAAAGGACTGACCGTAAATCACCTACAGAACAATCACTATCCAATTAATAAAGGACTGACCGTAAATCACCTACAGAACAATCACTGTCCAATTATTAAAGGAATGACAGTAAATCATCTACAGAACAATCACTGTCCAATTATTAAAGGACTGATCGTAAATCACCTACAGAACAATCACTATCCAATTATTAAAGGACTGACCGTAAATCACCTACAGAACAATCACTATCCAATTATTAAAGGACTGACCGTAAGTCACCTACAGAACAATCACTATCCAATTATTAAAGGACTGACCGTAAATCACCTACAGAACAATCACTGTCCAATTATTAAAGGACTGACCGTAAATCACCTACAGAACAATCACTGTCCAATTATTAAAGGAATGACCGTAAATCACCTACAGAACAATCACTATCCAATTATTAAAGGACTGACCGTAAATCACCTACAGAACAATCACTGTCCAATTATTAAAGGACTGACCGTAAATCACCTACAGAACAATCACTATCCAATTATTAAAGGACTGACCGTAAATCACCTACAGAACAATCACTATCCAATTATTAAAGGAATGACAGTAAATCACCTACAGAACAATCACTGTCCAATTATTAAAGGACTGACCGTAAATCACCTACAGAACAATCACTGTCCAATTATTAAAGGACTGACCGTAAATCACCTACAGAACAATCACTGTCCAATTATTAAAGGAATGACAGTAAATCACCTACTGAACAATCACTATCCAATTATTAAAGGACTGACCGTAAATCACCTACAGAACAATCACTATCCAATTATTAAAGGACTGACCGTAAATCACCTACAGAACAATCACTGTCCAATTATTAAAGGACTGACCGTAAATCACCTACAGAACAATCACTGTGCAATTATTAAAGGAATGACCGTAAATCACCTACAGAACAATCACTATCCAATTATTAAAGGACTGACCGTAAATCACCTAAAGAACAATCACTGTCCAATTATTAAAGGACTGACCGTAAATCACCTACAGAACAATCAATATCCAATTATTAAAGGACTGACCGTAAATCACCTACAGAACAATCACTATCCAATTATTAAAGGACTGACTGTAAATCACCTACAGAACAATCACTGTCCAATTATTAAAGGACTGACCGTAAATCACCTACAGAACAATCACTGTCCAATTATTAAAGGACTGACCGTAAATCACCGACAGAACAATCACTGTCCAATTATTAAAGAACTGACTGTAAATCACCTACAGAACAATCACTGTACAATTATTAAAGGACTGACCGTAAATCACCTACTGAACAATCACTGTCCAATTATTAAAGAACTGACCGTAAATCACCGACAGAACAATCACTGTCCAATTATTAAAGAACTGACTGTAAATCACCTACAGAACAATCACTGTACAATTATTAAAGGACTGACCGTAAATCACCTACAGAACAATCACTATCCAATTATTAAAGGACTGACTCTAAATCACTTACAGAACAATCGCTGTCCAATAATTAAAGGACTGACCGTAAATCACCTACAGAACAATCACTATCCTATTATGAAAGGACTGACTGTAAATCACCTACAGAACAATCACTGTCCAATTATTAAAGGACTGACCGTAAATCACCGACAGAACAATCACTGTCCAATTATTAAAGGACTGACCGTAAATCACCTACAGAACAATTCACTGTCCAATTATTAAAGAACTGACTGTAAATCACCTACAGAACAATCACTGTCCAATTATTAAAGAACTGACCGTAAATCACCTACAGAACAATCACTATCCAATTATTAAAGGACTGACAGTAAATCACCTACAGAACAATCACTGTCCAATTATTAAAGGACTGACCGTAAATCACCTACAGAACAATCACTATCCAATTATTAAAGGACTGACCGTAAATCACCTACAGAACAATCACTATCCAATTATTAAAGGACTGACCGTAAATCACCTACAGAACAATCACTATCCAATTATTAAAGGACTGACCGTAAATCACCTACAGAACAATCACTATCCAATTATTAAAGGAATGACAGTAAATCACCTACAGAACAATCACTGTCCAATTATTAAAGGACTGACCGTAAATCACCTGCAGAACAATCACTATACAATTATTAAAGGACTGACCGTAAATCACCTACAGAACAATCACTGTCCAATTATGAAAGGAATGACAGTAAATCACCTACAGAACAATCACTGTCCAATTATTAAAGGACTGACCGGAAATCACCTACAGAACAATCACTATCCAATTATTAAAGGACTGACCGTAAATCACCTACAGAACAATCACTGTCCAATTATTAAAGGACTGACCGTAAATCACCTACAGAACAATCACTATCCAATTATTAAAGGACTGACCGTAAATCACCTACAGAACAATCACTATCCAATTATTAAAGGACTGACTGTATATCACCTACAGAACAATCACTGTCCAATTATTAAAGGACTGACCGTAAATCACCTACAGAACAATCACTGTCCAATTATTAAAGGACTGACCGTAAATCACCTACAGAACAATCACTGTCCAATTATTAAAGGAATGACCGTAAATCACCTACAGAACAATCACTGTCCAATTATTAAAGGAATGACCGTAAATCACCTACAGAACAATCACTATCCAATTATTAAAGGACTGACCGTAAATCACCTACAGAACAATCACTGTCCAATTATTAAAGGACTGACCGTAAATCACCTACAGAACAATCACTATCCAATTATTAAAGGACTGACCGTAAATCACCTACAGAACAATCACTATCCAATTATTAAAGGACTGACTGTAAATCACCTACAGAACAATCACTGTCCAATTATTAAAGGACTGACCGTAAATCATCTACAGAACAATCACTATCCAATTATTAAAGGACTGACCGTAAATCACCTACAGAACAATCACTATCCAATTATTAAAGGAATGACAGTAAATCACCTACAGAACAATCACTATCCAATTATTAAAGGACTGACCGTAAATCACCTACAGAACAATCACTATCCAATTATTAAAGGACTGACCGTAAATCACCTACAGAACAATCACTATCCAATTATTAAAGGAATGACAGTAAATCACCTACAGAACAATCACTGTCCAATTATTAAAGGACGGAACGTAAATCACCTACAGAACAATCACTGTCCAATTATTAAAGGACTGACCGTAAATCACCTACAGAACAATCAATATCCAATTATTAAAGGACTGACCGTAAATCACCTACAGAACAATCACTATCCAATTATTAAAGGACTGACTGTAAATCACCTACAGAACAATCACTATCCAATTATTAAAGGACTGACCGTAAATCACCTACTGAACAATCACTATCCAATTATTAAAGGACTGACCGTAAATCACCTACTGAACAATCACTGTCCAATTATTAAAGGACTGACTGTAAATCACCTACAGAACAATCACTGTCCAATTATTAAAGAACTGACCGTAAATCACCTACAGAACAATCACTATCCAATTATTAAAGGACTGACCGTAAATCACCTACAGAACAATCACTGTCCTAAAATTAAAGGACTAACCGTAATTCACCTACAGAACAATCACTATCCAATTATGAAAGGACTGACCGTAAATCACCTACAGAACAATCACTGTCCAATTATTAAAGGACTGACCGTAAATCACCTACAGAACAATCACTATCCAATTATTAAAGGACTGACCGGAAAACACCTACAGAACAATCACTATCCAATTATTAAAGGACTGACCGTAAATCACCTACAGAAAAATCACTGTCCAATTATTAAAGGACTGACCGTAAATCACCTACAGAACAATCACTGTCCAATTATTAAAGGACTGACCGTAAATCACCGACAGAACAATCACTATCCAATTATTAAAGGACTGACCGTAAATCACCTACAGAACAATCACTGTCCAATTATTAAAGGACTGACCGTAAATCACCGACAGAACAATCACTATCCAATTATTAAAGGACTGACCGTAAATCTCCTACAGAACAATCACTGTCCAATTATTAAAGGACTGACCGTAAATCACCTACAGAACAATCACTATCCAATTATTAAAGGACTGACCGTAAATCACCTACAGAACAATCACTGTCCAATTATTAAAGGACTGACCGTAAATCACCGACAGAACAATCACTATCCAATTATTAAAGGACTGACCGTAAATCACCTACAGAACAATCACTGTCCAATTATTAAAGGACTGACCGTAAATCACCTACAGAACACTCACTATCCAATTATTAAAGGACTGACCGTAAATCACCTACAGAACAATCACTGCCCAATTATTAAAGGACTGACCGTAAATCACCGACAGAACAATCACTATCCAATTATTAAAGGACTGACCGTAAATCACCTACAGAACAATCACTGTCCAATTATTAAAGGACTGACCGTAAATCACCTACAGAACAATCACTGTCCAATTATTAAAGGACTGACCGTAAATCACCTGCAGAACAATCACTGTCCAATTATTAAAGGACTGACCGTAAATCACCTACAGAACAATCACTGTCCAATTATTAAAGGACTGACCGTAAATCACCTGCAGAACAATCACTGTCCTATTATTAAAGGACTAACCGTAAATCACCTACAGAACAATCACTGTCCAATTATTAAAGGACTGACCGTAAATCACCTACAGAACAATCACTGTCCAATTATTAAAGGACTGACCGTAAATCACCTACAGAAAAATCACTGTCCAATTATTAAAGGACTGACCGTAAATCACCTACGGAACAATCACTATCCAATTATTAAAGGAATGACCATAAATCACCTACAGAACAATCACTATCCAATTATTAAAGGAATGACCGTAAATCACCTGCAGAACAATCACTGTCCAATTATTAAAGGAATGAAAGCAAATCACCTACAGAACAATCACTGTCCAATTCTAAAAGGACTGACCCTAAATCACCTACAGAACAATCACTGTCCAATTGTTAAAGGACTGACCGTAAATCACCTGCAGAACAATCACTGTCCAATTATTAAACGACTGACCGTAAATCACCTACAGAACAATCACTATCCAATTATTAAAGGACTGACCGTAAATCACCTACTGAACAATCACTATCCAATTATTAAAGGACTGACCGTAAATCACCTACTGAACAATCACTGTCCAATTATTAAAGGACTGACCGTAAATCACCTACAGAACAATCACTGTCCAATTATTAAAGGACTGACCGTAAATCACCTACAGAACAATCACAATTCAATTATTAAAGGACTGACCGTAAATCACATACAGAACAATCACTGTCCAATTATTAAAGGAATGACCGTAAATCACCTGCAGAACAATCACTGTCCAATTATTAAAGGAATGAACGTAAATCACCTACAGAACAATCACTGTCCAATTATTAAAGAACTGACCGTAAATCACCTACAGAACAATCACTATCCAATTATTAAAGGACTGACCGTAAATCACCTACAGAACAATCACTATCCAATTATTAAAGGGCTGACCGTAAATCACCTACAGAACAATCACTGTCCAATTATTAAAGGGCTGACCGTAAATCACATACAGAACAATCACTATCCAATTATTAAAGGACTGACCGTAAATCACCTACAGAACAATCACTGTCCAATTATTAAAGAACTGACTGTAAATCACCTACAGAACAATCACTATCCAATTATTAAAGGACTGACCGTAAATCACCTACAGAACAATCACTATCCAATTATTGAAGGACTGCCCGTAAATCACCTACAGAACAATCACTGTCCAATTATTAAAGAACTGACCGTAAATCACCTACAGAACAATCACTATCCAATTATTAAAGGACTGACCGTAAATCACCTACAGAACAATCACTATCCAATTATTAAAGGACTGACCGTAAATCACCTACAGAACAATCACTATCCAATTATTAAAGGGCTGACTGTAAATCACCTACAGAACAATCACTGTCCAATTATTAAAGGAATGACCGTAAATCACCTACAGAACAATCACTGTCCTATTATTAAAGGACTGACCGTAAATCACCTGCAGAACAATCACTATCCAATTATTAAAGAACTGACCGTAAATCACCTACAGAACAATCACTATCCAATTATTAAAGGACTGACCGTAAATCACCTACAGAACAATCACTATCCAATT
This sequence comes from Heterodontus francisci, assembly GCF_036365525.1. NCBI lineage: Eukaryota > Metazoa > Chordata > Chondrichthyes > Heterodontiformes > Heterodontidae > Heterodontus > Heterodontus francisci. The sequence goes on from NW_027141432.1 coordinate 1,820,780, forward strand.
ATTAAAGGGCTGACTGTAAATCACCTACAGAACAATCACAGTCCAATTATTAAAGGAATGACCGTAAATCACCTACAGAACAATCACTATCCAATTATTAAAGGGCTGACTGTAAATCACCGACAGAACAATCACTGTCCTATTATTAAAGGACTGACCGTAAATCACCTGCAGAACAATCACTGTCCAATTATTAAAGGACTGACCGTAAATCACCTACAGAACAATCACTATCCAATTATTAAAGGACTGACCGTAAATCACCTACAGAACAATCACTGTCCAATTATTAAAGGACTGACCGTAAATCACCTCCAGAACAATCACTATCCAATTATTAAAGGACTGACCGTAAATCACCTACAGAACAATCACTGTCCAATTATTAAAGGACTGACCGTAAATCACCAACAGAACAATCACTGTCCAATTATTAAAGGACTGACCGTAAATCACCTGCAGAACAATCACTGTCCTATTATTAAAGGACTGACCGGAAATCACCTACAGAACAATCACTGTCCAATTATTAAAGGACTGACCGTCAATCACCAACAGAACAATCACTGTCCAATTATTAAAGGACTGACCGTAAATCACCTGCAGAACAATCACTGTCCTATTATTAAAGAACTAACCATAAATTACCTACAGAACAATCACTATCCAATTATTAAAGGCCTGACCGTAAATCACCTACAGAACAATCACTGTCCAATTATTAAAGGACTGACCGTAAATCACCTACAGAACAATCACAGTCCAATTATTAAAGGACTGACCGTAAATCACCTACAGAACAATCACTGTCCAATTATTAAAGGACTGACCGTAAATCACCTACAGAACAATCACTGTCCAATTATTAAAGGACTGACCGTAAATCACCTACAGAACAATCACTATCCAATTATTAAAGGACTGACCGTAAATCAGCTACAGAACAATCACTGTCCAATTATTAAAGAAGTGAGCGTAAATCACCTACAGAACAATCACTATCCAATTATTAAAGGACTGACCGTAAATCACATACAGAACAATCACTATCCAATTATTAAAGGACTGACCGTAAATCACCTACAGAACAATCACTGTCCAATTATTAAAGAACTGACCGTAAATCACCTACAGAACAATCACTATCCAATTATTAAAGGACTGACCGTAAATCACCTACAGAACAATCACTATCCAATTATTAAAGGACTGACCGTAAATCACCTACAGAACAATCACTGTCCAATTATTAAAGAACTGACCGTAAATCACCTACAGAACAATCACGATCCAATTATTAAAGGACTGACCGTAAATCACCTACAGAACAATCACTATCCAATTATTAAAGGACTGACCGTAAATCACCTACAGAACAATCACTATCCAATTATTAAAGGACTGACCGTAAATCACCTACAGAACAATCACTATCCAATTATTAAAGGACTGACCGTAAATCACCTACAGAACAATCACTATCCAATTATTAAAGGACTGACCGTAAATCACCTACAGAACAATCACTATCCAATTATTAAAGGACTGACCGTAAATCACCTACAGAACAATCACTATCCAATTATTAAAGGGCTGACTGTAAATCACCTACAGAACAATCACTGTCCAATTATTAAAGGACTGACCGTAAATCATCTACAGAACAATCACTATCCAATTATTAAAGGACTGACCGTAAATCACCTACAGAACAATCACTATCCAATTATTAAAGGAATGACAGTAAATCACCTACAGAACAATCACTATCCAATTATTAAAGGACTGACCGTAAATCACCTACAGAACAATCACTATCCAATTATTAAAGGACTGACCGTAAATCACCTACAGAACAATCACTAACCAATTATTAAAGGAATGACCGTAAATCACCTACAGAACAATCACTGTCCAATTATTAAAGGACGGAACGTAAATCACCTACAGAACAATCACTGTCCAATTATTAAAGGACTGACCGTAAATCACCTACAGAACAATCAATATCCAATTATTAAAGGACTGACCGTAAATCACCTACAGAACAATCACTATCCAATTATTAAAGGACTGACTGTAAATCACCTACAGAACAATCACTATCCAATTATTAAAGGACTGACCGTAAATCACCTACTGAACAATCACTATCCAATTATTAAAGGACTGACCGTAAATCACCTACTGAACAATCACTGTCCAATTATTAAAGGACTGACTGTAAATCACCTACAGAACAATCACTGTCCAATTATTAAAGAACTGACCGTAAATCACCTACAGAACAATCACTATCCAATTATTAAAGGACTGACCGTAAATCACCTACAGAACAATCACTGTCCTAAAATTAAAGGACTAACCGTAATTCACCTACAGAACAATCACTATCCAATTAAGAAAGGACTGACCGTAAATCACCTACAGAACAATCACTGTCCAATTATTAAAGGACTGACCGTAAATCACCTACAGAACAATCACTATCCAATTATTAAAGGACTGACCGGAAAACACCTACAGAACAATCACTATCCAATTATTAAAGGACTGACCGTAAATCACCTACAGAAAAATCACTGTCCAATTATTAAAGGACTGACCGTAAATCACCTACAGAACAATCACTGTCCAATTATTAAAGGACTGACCGTAAATCACCGACAGAACAATCACTATCCAATTATTAAAGGACTGACCGTAAATCACCTACAGAACAATCACTGTCCAATTATTAAAGGACTGACCGTAAATCACCGACAGAACAATCACTATCCAATTATTAAAGGACTGACCGTAAATCACCTACAGAACAATCACTGTCCAATTATTAAAGGACTGACCGTAAATCACCTACAGAACAATCACTATCCAATTATTAAAGGACTGACCGTAAATCACCTACAGAACAATCACTGTCCAATTATTAAAGGACTGACCGTAAATCACCGACAGAACAATCACTATCCAATTATTAAAGGACTGACCGTAAATCACCTACAGAACAATCACTGTCCAATTATTAAAGGACTGACCGTAAATCACCTACAGAACACTCACTATCCAATTATTAAAGGACTGACCGTAAATCACCTACAGAACAATCACTGCCCAATTATTAAAGGACTGACCGTAAATCACCGACAGAACAATCACTATCCAATTATTAAAGGACTGACCGTAAATCACCTACAGAACAATCACTGTCCAATTATTAAAGGACTGACCGTAAATCACCTACAGAACAATCACTGTCCAATTATTAAAGGACTGACCGTAAATCACCTGCAGAACAATCACTGTCCAATTATTAAAGGACTGACCGTAAATCACCTACAGAACAATCACTGTCCAATTATTAAAGGACTGACCGTAAATCACCTGCAGAACAATCACTGTCCTATTATTAAAGGACTAACCGTAAATCACCTACAGAACAATCACTGTCCAATTATTAAAGGACTGACCGTAAATCACCTACAGAACAATCACTGTCCAATTATTAAAGGACTGACCGTAAATCACCTACAGAAAAATCACTGTCCAATTATTAAAGGACTGACCGTAAATCACCTACGGAACAATCACTATCCAATTATTAAAGGAATGACCATAAATCACCTACAGAACAATCACTATCCAATTATTAAAGGAATGACCGTAAATCACCTGCAGAACAATCACTGTCCAATTATTAAAGGAATGAAAGCAAATCACCTACAGAACAATCACTGTCCAATTCTAAAAGGACTGACCCTAAATCACCTACAGAACAATCACTGTCCAATTGTTAAAGGACTGACCGTAAATCACCTGCAGAACAATCACTGTCCAATTATTAAACGACTGACCGTAAATCACCTACAGAACAATCACTATCCAATTATTAAAGGACTGACCGTAAATCACCTACTGAACAATCACTATCCAATTATTAAAGGACTGACCGTAAATCACCTACTGAACAATCACTGTCCAATTATTAAAGGACTGACCGTAAATCACCTACAGAACAATCACTGTCCAATTATTAAAGGACTGACCGTAAATCACCTACAGAACAATCACAATTCAATTATTAAAGGACTGACCGTAAATCACATACAGAACAATCACTGTCCAATTATTAAAGGAATGACCGTAAATCACCTGCAGAACAATCACTGTCCAATTATTAAAGGAATGAACGTAAATCACCTACAGAACAATCACTGTCCAATTATTAAAGAACTGACCGTAAATCACCTACAGAACAATCACTATCCAATTATTAAAGGACTGACCGTAAATCACCTACAGAACAATCACTATCCAATTATTAAAGGGCTGACCGTAAATCACCTACAGAACAATCACTGTCCAATTATTAAAGGACTGACCGTAAATCACATACAGAACAATCACTATCCAATTATTAAAGGACTGACCGTAAATCACCTACAGAACAATCACTGTCCAATTATTAAAGAACTGACTGTAAATCACCTACAGAACAATCACTATCCAATTATTAAAGGACTGACCGTAAATCACCTACAGAACAATCACTATCCAATTATTGAAGGACTGCCCGTAAATCACCTACAGAACAATCACTGTCCAATTATTAAAGAACTGACCGTAAATCACCTACAGAACAATCACTATCCAATTATTAAAGGACTGACCGTAAATCACCTACAGAACAATCACTATCCAATTATTAAAGGACTGACCGTAAATCACCTACAGAACAATCACTATCCAATTATTAAAGGGCTGACTGTAAATCACCTACAGAACAATCACTGTCCAATTATTAAAGGAATGACCGTAAATCACCTACAGAACAATCACTGTCCTATTATTAAAGGACTGACCGTAAATCACCTGCAGAACAATCACTATCCAATTATTAAAGAACTGACCGTAAATCACCTACAGAACAATCACTATCCAATTATTAAAGGACTGACCGTAAATCACCTACAGAACAATCACTATCCAATTATTAAAGGGCTGACTGTAAATCACCTACAGAACAATCACAGTCCAATTATTAAAGGAATGACCGTAAATCACCTACAGAACAATCACTATCCAATTATTAAAGGGCTGACTGTAAATCACCGACAGAACAATCACTGTCCTATTATTAAAGGACTGACCGTAAATCACCTGCAGAACAATCACTGTCCAATTATTAAAGGACTGACCGTAAATCACCTACAGAACAATCACTATCCAATTATTAAAGGACTGACCGTAAATCACCTACAGAACAATCACTGTCCAATTATTAAAGGACTGACCGTAAATCACCTCCAGAACAATCACTATCCAATTATTAAAGGACTGACCGTAAATCACCTACAGAACAATCACTGTCCAATTATTAAAGGACTGACCGTAAATCACCAACAGAACAATCACTGTCCAATTATTAAAGGACTGACCGTAAATCACCTGCAGAACAATCACTGTCCTATTATTAAAGGACTGACCGGAAATCACCTACAGAACAATCACTGTCCAATTATTAAAGGACTGACCGTCAATCACCAACAGAACAATCACTGTCCAATTATTAAAGGACTGACCGTAAATCACCTGCAGAACAATCACTGTCCTATTATTAAAGAACTAACCATAAATTACCTACAGAACAATCACTATCCAATTATTAAAGGCCTGACCGTAAATCACCTACAGAACAATCACTGTCCAATTATTAAAGGACTGACCGTAAATCACCTACAGAACAATCACAGTCCAATTATTAAAGGACTGACCGTAAATCACCTACAGAACAATCACTGTCCAATTATTAAAGGACTGACCGTAAATCACCTACAGAACAATCACTGTCCAATTATTAAAGGACTGACCGTAAATCACCTACAGAACAATCACTATCCAATTATTAAAGGACTGACCGTAAATCAGCTACAGAACAATCACTGTCCAATTATTAAAGAAGTGAGCGTAAATCACCTACAGAACAATCACTATCCAATTATTAAAGGACTGACCGTAAATCACATACAGAACAATCACTATCCAATTATTAAAGGACTGACCGTAAATCACCTACAGAACAATCACTGTCCAATTATTAAAGAACTGACCGTAAATCACCTACAGAACAATCACTATCCAATTATTAAAGGACTGACCGTAAATCACCTACAGAACAATCACTATCCAATTATTAAAGGACTGACCGTAAATCACCTACAGAACAATCACTGTCCAATTATTAAAGAACTGACCGTAAATCACCTACAGAACAATCACGATCCAATTATTAAAGGACTGACCGTAAATCACCTACAGAACAATCACTATCCAATTATTAAAGGACTGACCGTAAATCACCTACAGAACAATCACTATCCAATTATTAAAGGACTGACCGTAAATCACCTACAGAACAATCACTATCCAATTATTAAAGGACTGACCGTAAATCACCTACAGAACAATCACTATCCAATTATTAAAGGACTGACCGTAAATCACCTACAGAACAATCACTATCCAATTATTAAAGGACTGACCGTAAATCACCTACAGAACAATCACTATCCAATTATTAAAGGGCTGACTGTAAATCACCTACAGAACAATCACTGTCCAATTATTAAAGGAATGACCGTAAATCACCTACAGAACAATCACTGTCCTATTATTAAAGGACTGACCGTAAATCACCTGCAGAACAATCACTATCCAATTATTAAAGAACTGACCGTAAATCACCTACAGAACAATCACTATCCAATTATTAAAGGACTGACCGTAAATCACCTACAGAACAATCACTATCCAATTATTAAAGGGCTGACTGTAAATCACCTACAGAACAATCACAGTCCAATTATTAAAGGAATGACCGTAAATCACCTACAGAACAATCACTATCCAATTATTAAAGGGCTGACTGTAAATCACCTACAGAACAATCACTGTCCTATTATTAAAGGACTGACCGTAAATCACCTGCAGAACAATCACTGTCCAATTATTAAAGGAATGAACGTAAATCACCTACAGAACAATCACTGTCCAATTATTAAAGGACTGACCGTAAATCACCTGCAGAACAATCACTGTCCAATTATTAAAGGAATGAACGTAAATCACCTACAGAACAATCACTATCCAATTATTAAAGGACTGACCGTAAATCACCTACAGAACAATCACTATCCAATTATTAAAGGACTGACCGTAAATCACCTACTGAACAATCACTATCCAATTATTAAAGGACTGACCGTAAATCACCTACAGAACAATCACTGTCCAATTATTAAAGGACTGACCGTAAATCACCTACAGAACAATCACTATCCAATTATTAAAGGACTGACCGTAAATCACCTACAGAACAATCACTGTCCAATTATTAAAGGACTGACCGTAAATCACCAACAGAACAATCACTGTCCAATTATTAAAGGACTGACCGTAAATCACCTGCAGAACAATCACTGTCCTATTATTAAAGGACTGACCGTAAATCACCTACAGAACAATCACTGTCCAATCATTAAAGGACTGACCGTAAATCACCAACAGAACAATCACTGTCCAATTATTAAAGGACTGACCGTAAATCACCTGCAGAACAATCACTGTCCTATTATTAAAGGACTAACCGTAAATAACCTACAGAACAATCACTATCCAATTATTAAAGGCCTGACCGTAAATCACCTACAGATCAATCACTGTCCAATTATTAAAGGACTGACCGTAAATCACCTACAGAACAATCACAGTCCAATTATTAAAGGACTGACCGTAAATCACCTACAGAACAATCACTGTCCAATTATTAAAGGACTGACCGTAAATCACCTACGGAACACTCACTATCCTATTATTAAAGGACTGACCGTAAATCACCTACAGAACAATCACTGTCCAATTATTAAAGGGCTGACTGTAAATCACCTACAGAACAATCACTGTCCAATTATTAAAGGAATGACCGTAAATCACCTACAGAACAATCACTGTCCTATTATTAAAGGACTGACCGTAAATCACCTGCAGAACAATCACTATCCAATTATTAAAGAACTGACCGTAAATCACCTACAGAACAATCACTATCCAATTATTAAAGGACTGACCGTAAATCACCTACAGAACAATCACTGTCCAATTATTAAAGGACTGACCGTAAATCACCTACAGAACAATCACTGTCCAATTATTAAAGGACTGACCGTAAATCACCTACAGAACAATCACTATCCAATTATTAAAGGACTGACCGTAAATCAGCTACAGAACAATCACTGTCCAATTATTAAAGAACTGAGCGTAAATCACCTACTTAACAATCACTATCCAATTATTAAAGGACTGACCGTAAATCACATACAGAACAATCACTATCCAATTATTAAAGGACTGACCGTAAATCACCTACAGAACAATCACTATCCAATTATTAAAGGACTGACCGTAAATCACCTACAGAACAATCACTATCCAATTATTAAAGGACTGACCGTAAATCACCTACAGAACAATCACTGTCCAATTATTAAAGGACTGACCGTAAATCACCTACAGAACAATCACTGTCCAATTATTAAAGGACTGACCGTAAATCACCTACAGAACAATCACTATCCAATTACTAAAGGACTGACCGTAAATCACCTACAGAACAATCACTATCCAATTATTAAAGGACTGACCGTAAATCACCTACAGAACAATCACTGTCCAATTATTAAAGGACTGACCGTAAATCACCTACAGAACAATCACTATCCAATTACTAAAGGACTGACCGTAAATCACCTACAGAACAATCACTGTCCAATTATTAAAGGACTGACCGTAAATCACCAACAGAACAATCACTGTCCAATTATTAAAGGACTGACCGTAAATCACCTGCAGAACAATCACTGTCCTATTATTAAAGGACTGACCGTAAATCACCTACAGAACAATCACTGTCCAATTATTAAAGGACTGACCGTAAATCACCAACAGAACAATCACTGTCCAATTATTAAAGGACTGACCGTAAATCACCTGCAGAACAATCACTGTCCTATTATTAAAGGACTAACCGTAAATAACCTACAGAACAATCACTATCCAATTATTAAAGGCCTGACCGTAAATCACCTACAGATCAATCACTGTCCAATTATTAAAGGACTGACCGTTAATCACCTACAGAACAATCACTGTCCAATTATTAAAGGAATGACCGTAAATCACCTACAGAACAATCACTGTCCTATTATTAAAGGACTGACCGTAAATCACCTGCAGAACAATCACTATCCAATTATTAAAGAACTGACCGTAAATCACCTGCAGAACAATCACTATCCAATTATTAAAGGACTGACCGTAAATCACCTACAGAACAATCACTGTCCAATTATTAAAGGAATGACAGTAAATCAACTACAGAAATATCACTGTCCAATTATTAAAGGACTGACCGTAAATCACCTACAGAACAATCACTATCCAATTATTAAAGGACTGACCGTAAATCACCTACAGAACAATCACTATCCAATTATTAAAGGACTGACCGTAAATCACCTACAGAACAATTACTTTCCAATTATTAAAGGACTGACCGTAAATCACCTACAGAACAATCACTGTCCAATTATTAAAGGACTGACCGTAAATCACCTACAGAACAATCACTGTGCAATTATTAAAGGAATGACCGTAAATCACCTACAGAACAATCACTATCCAATTATTAAAGGACTGACCGTAAATCACCTACAGAACAATCACTGTCCAATTATTAAAGGACTGACCGTAAATCACCTACAGAACAATCACTATCCAATTATTAAAGGACTGACCGTAAATCACCTACAGAACAATCACTATCCAATTATTAAAGGACTGACTGTAAATCACCTACAGAACAATCACTGCCCAATTATTAAAGGACTGACCGTAAATCACCTACAGAACAATCACTGTCCAATTATTAAAGGACAGACCGTAAATCACCGACAGAACAATCACTGTCCAATTATTAAAGAACTGACTGTAAATAACCTACAGAACAATCACTGTCCAATTATTAAAGGACTGACCATAAATCACCTACTGAACAATCACTGTCCAATTATTAAAGAACTGACCGTAAATCACCTACAGAACAATCACTATCCAATTATTAAAGGACTGACTGTAAATCACCTACAGAACAATCACTGTCCAATTATTAAAGAACTGACCGTAAATCACCTACAGAACAATCACTGTCCTATTATTAAAGGACTGACTGTAAATCACCTACAGAACAATCACTGTCCAATTATTAAAGGACTGACCGTAAATCACCGACAGAACAATCACTGTCCAATTATTAAAGGACTGACCGTAAATCACCTAGAGAACAATCACTGTCCAATTATTAAAGAAGTGACTGTAAATCACCTAAAGAACAATCACAGTCCAATTATTAAAGAACTGACCGTAAATCACCTACAGAACAATCACTATCCAATTATTAAAGGACTGACAGTAAATCACCTACAGAACAATCACTATCCAATTATTAAAGGACTGACCGTAAATCACCTACAGAACAATCACTATCCAATTATTAAAGGACTGACCGTAAATCACCTACAGAACAATCACTATCCAATTATTAAAGGACTGACCGTAAATCACCTACAGAACAATCACTATCCAATTATTAAAGGACTGACCGTAAATCACCTACAGAACAATCACTATCCAATTATTAGAGGAATGACAGTAAATCACCTACAGAACAATCACTGTCCAATTATTAAAGGACTGACCGTAAATCACCTACAGAACAATCACTATCCAATTAATAAAGGACTGACCGTAAATCACCTACAGAACAATCACTGTCCAATTATTAAAGGAATGACAGTAAATCACCTACAGAACAATCACTGTCCAATTATTAAAGGACTGATCGTAAATCACCTACAGAACAATCACTATCCAATTATTAAAGGACTGACCGTAAATCACCTACAGAACAATCACTATCCAATTATTAAAGGACTGACCGTAAATCACCTACAGAACAATCACTATCCAATTATTAAAGGACTGACCGTAAATCACCTACAGAACAATCACTGTCCAATTATTAAAGGACTGACCGTAAATCACCTACAGAACAATCACTGTCCAATTATTAAAGGAATGACCGTAAATCACCTACAGAACAATCACTATCCAATTATTAAAGGACTGACCGTAAATCACCTACAGAACAATCACTGTCCAATTATTAAAGGACTGACCGTAAATCACCTACAGAACAATCACTATCCAATTATTAAAGGACTGACCGTAAATCACCTACAGAACAATCACTATCCAATTATTAAAGGAATGACAGTAAATCACCTACAGAACAATCACTGTCCAATTATTAAAGGACTGACCGTAAATCACCTACAGAACAATCACTGTCCAATTATTAAAGGAATGACCGTAAATCACCTACAGAGCAATCACTGTCCAATTATTAAAGGAATGACCGTAAATCACCTACAGAACAATCACTATCCAATTATTAAAGGACTGACCGTAAATCACCTACAGAACAATCACTGTCCAATTATTAAAGGACTGACCGTAAATCACCTACAGAACAATCACTATCCAATTATTAAAGGACTGACCGTAAATCACCTACAGAACAATCACTATCCAATTATTAAAGGACTGACTGTAAATCACCTACAGAACAATCACTGTCCAATTATTAAAGGACTGACCGTAAATCATCTACAGAACAATCACTATCCAATTATTAAAGGACTGACCGTAAATCACCTACAGAGCAATCACTGTCCAATTATTAAAGGACTGACCGTAAATCACCTACAGAACAATCACTGTCCAATTATTAAAGGACTGACCGTAAATCACCTACAGAACAATCACTGTCCAATTATTAAAGGAATGACTGTAAATCACCTGCAGATCAATCACTGTCCAATTATTAAAGAACTGACCGTAAATCACCTACAGAACAATCACTGTCCAATTATTAAAGAACTGACCGTAAATCACCTACAGAACAATCACTATCCAATTATTAAAGGAATGACAGTAAATCACCTACAGAACAATCACTGTCCAATTATTAAAGGACTGACCGTAAATCACCAACAGAACAATCACTATCCAATTATTAAAGGACTGACCGTAAATCACCTACAGAACAATCACTGTCCAATAATTAAAGGACTGACCGTAAATCACCGACAGAACAATCACTGTCCAATTATTAAAGAACTGACTGTAAATCACCTACAGAACAATCACTGTCCAATTATTAAAGGACTGACCGTAAATCACCTACTGAACAATCACTGTCCAATTATTAAAGAACTGACCGTAAATCACCTACAGAACAATCACTATCCAATTATTAAAGGACTGACTGTAAATCACCTACAGAACAATCACTGTCCAATTATTAAAGAACTGACCGTAAATCACCTACAGAACAATCACTATCCAATTATTAAAGGTCTGACTGTAAATCACCTACAGAACAATCACTGTCCAATTATTAAAGGACTGACCGTAAATCACCTACAGAACAATCACTGTCCAATTATTAAAGAACTGACCGTAAATCACCTACAGAACAATCACTGTCCAATTATTAAAGGACTGACCGTAAATCACCGACAGAACAATCACTGTCCAATTATTAAAGGAATGACCGTAAATCACCTACAGAACAATCAATATCCAATTATTGAAGGAATGACCGTAAATCAACTACAGAACAATCACTATCCAATTATTAAAGTACTGACCGTAAATCACCTACAGAACAATCACTGCCCAATTATTAAAAAACTGACCGTAAATCACCTACAGAACAATCACTGTCCAATTATTAAAGGACTGACTGAAAATCACCTACAGAACAATCACTGTCCAATTATTAAAGGACTGACCATAAATCATCTACAGAACAATATCTGTCCAATTATTAAATGACTGACCATAAATCACCTACAGAACAATCACTGTCCAATTATTAAAGGACTGACCGTAAATCACCTCCAGAACAATCACTGTCCAATTATTAAAGGACTGACTGTTAATCTCCTACAGAACAATCACTGTCCAATTATTAAAGGACTGACCGTAAATCATCAACAGAACAATCACTATCCAATTATTAAAGGACTGACCGTAAATCACCTGCAGAACAATCACTGTCCAATTATTAAAGGACTGACCGTAAATCACCTACAGAACAATCACTGTCCAATTATTAAAGGACTGACCGTAAATCACCTAAAGAGCAATCACTGTCCAATTATTAAAGGACTGACCGTAAATCACCTACAGAACAATCACTGTCCAATTATTAAAGGACTGACCGTAAATCACCTGCAGAACAATCACTGTCCAATTATTAAAGGACTGACCGTAAATCACCTACAGAACAATCACTGTCCAATTATTAAAGGACTGACCGTAAATCACCTAAAGAGCAATCACTGTCCAATTATTAAAGGACTGACCGTAAATCACCTACAGAACAATCACTGTCCAATTATTAAAGGACTGACCGTAAATCACCTACAGAACAATCACTGTCCAATTATTAAAGGAATGACTGTAAATCACCTGCAGATCAATCACTGTCCAATTATTAAAGAACTGACCGTAAATCACCTACAGAACAATCACTGTCCAATTATTAAAGAACTGACCGTAAAACACCTACAGAACAATCACTATCCAATTATTAAAGGAATGACAGTAAATCACCTACAGAACAATCACTGTCCAATTATTAAAGGACTGACCGTAAATCACCAACAGAACAATCACTATCCAATTATTAAAGGACTGACCGTAAATCACCTACAGAACAATCACTGTCCAATAATTAAAGGACTGACCGTAAATCACCGACAGAACAATCACTGTCCAATTATTAAAGAACTGACTGTAAATCACCTACAGAACAATCACTGTCCAATTATTAAAGGACTGACCGTAAATCACCTACTGAACAATCACTGTCCAATTATTAAAGAACTGACCGTAAATCACCTACAGAACAATCACTATCCAATTATTAAAGGACTGACTGTAAATCACCTACAGAACAATCACTGTCCAATTATTAAAGAACTGACCGTAAATCACCTACAGAACAATCACTATCCAATTATTAAAGGACTGACTGTAAATCACCTACAGAACAATCACTGTCCAATTATTAAAGGACTGACCGTAAATCACCGACAGAACAATCACTGTCCAATTATTAAAGGACTGACCGTAAATCACCTACAGAACAATCACTGTCCAATTATTAAAGAACTGACTGTAAATCACCTACAGAACAATCACTGTCCAATTATTAAAGAACTGACCGTAAATCACCTACAGAACAATCACTATCCAATTATTAAAGGACTGACAGTAAATCACCTACAGAACAGTCACTGTCCAATTATTAAAGGACTGACCGTAAATCACCTACAGAACAATCACTATCCAATTATTAAAGGACTGACCGTAAATCACCTACAGAACAATCACTATCCAATTATTAAAGTACTGACCGTAAATCACCTACAGAACAATCACTGTCCAATTATTAAAAAACTGACCGTAAATCATCTACAGAACAATCACTGTCCAATTATTAAAGGACTGACTGAAAATCACCTACAGAACAATCACTGTCCAATTATTAAAGGACTGACCATAAATCATCTACAGAACAATATCTGTCCAATTATTAAATGACTGACCATAAATCACCTACAGAACAATCACTGTCCAATTATTAAGGGACTGACCGTAAATCACCTCCAGAACAATCACTGTCCAATTATTAAAGGACTGACCGTTAATCTCCTACAGAACAATCACTGTCCAATTATTAAAGGACTGACCGTAAATCACCAACAGAACAATCACTATCCAATTATTAAAGGACTGACCGTAAATCACCTACAGAACAATCACTGTCCAATTATTAAAGGACTGACCGTAAATCACCTGCAGAACAATCACTGTCCAATTATTAAAGGACTGACCGTAAATCACCTACAGAACAATCACTGTCCAATTATTAAAGGACTGACCGTAAATCACCTACAGAGCAATCACTGTCCAATTATTAAAGGACTGACCGTAAATCACCTACAGAACAATCACTGTCCAATTATTAAAGGACTGACCGTAAATCACCTACAGAACAATCACTGTCCAATTATTAAAGGAATGACTGTAAATCACCTGCAGATCAATCACTGTCCAATTATTAAAGAACTGACCGTAAATCACCTACAGAACAATCACTGTCCAATTATTAAAGAACTGACCGTAAAACACCTACAGAACAATCACTATCCAATTATTAAAGGAATGACAGTAAATCACCTACAGAACAATCACTGTCCAATTATTAAAGGACTGACCGTAAATCACCAACAGAACAATCACTATCCAATTATTAAAGGACTGACCGTAAATCACCTACAGAACAATCACTGTCCAATAATTAAAGGACTGACCGTAAATCACCGACAGAACAATCACTGTCCAATTATTAAAGAACTGACTGTAAATCACCTACAGAACAATCACTGTCCAATTATTAAAGGACTGACCGTAAATCACCTACTGAACAATCACTGTCCAATTATTAAAGAACTGACCGTAAATCACCTACAGAACAATCACTATCCAATTATTAAAGGACTGACTGTAAATCACCTACAGAACAATCACTGTCCAATTATTAAAGAACTGACCGTAAATCACCTACAGAACAATCACTATCCAATTATTAAAGGACTGACTGTAAATCACCTACAGAACAATCACTGTCCAATTATTAAAGGACTGACCGTAAATCACCGACAGAACAATCACTGTCCAATTATTAAAGGACTGACCGTAAATCACCTACAGAACAATCACTGTCCAATTATTAAAGAACTGACTGTAAATCACCTACAGAACAATCACTGTCCAATTATTAAAGAACTGACCGTAAATCACCTACAGAACAATCACTATCCAATTATTAAAGGACTGACAGTAAATCACCTACAGAACAGTCACTGTCCAATTATTAAAGGACTGACCGTAAATCACCTACAGAACAATCACTATCCAATTATTAAAGGACTGACCGTAAATCACCTACAGAACAATCACTATCCAATTATTAAAGGAATGACAGTAAATCACCTACAGAACAATCACTGTCCAATTATTAAAGGAATGACCGTAAATCACCTACAGAACAATCACTATCCAATTATTAAAGGACTGACCGTAAATCACCTACAGAACAATCACTATCCAATTATTAAAGGACTGACCGTAAATCACCTACAGAACAATCACTATCCAATTATTAAAGGACTGACCGTAAATCACCTACAGAACAATCACTATCCAATTATTAAAGGAATGACAGTAAATCACCTACAGAACAATCACTGTCCAATTATTAAAGGACTGACCGTAAATCACCTAAAGAACAAGCACTATCCAATTATTAAAGGACTGACCGTAAATCACCTACAGAACAATCACTGTCCAATTATTAAAGGAATGACAGTAAATCACCTACAGAACAATCACTGTCCAATTATTAAAGGACTGACCGTAAATCACCTACAGAACAATCACTATCCAATTATTAAAGGACTGACCGTAAATCACCTACAGAACAATCACTATCCAATTATTAAAGGACTGACCGTAAATCACCTACAGAACAATCACTTTCCAATTATTAAAGGACTGACCGTAAATCACCTACAGAACAATCACTGTCCAATTATTAAAGGACTGACCGTAAATCACCTACAGAACAATCACTGTGCAATTATTAAAGGAATGACCGTAAATCACCTACAGAACAATCACTATCCAATTATTAAAGGACTGACCGTAAATCACCTACAGAACAATCACTGTCCAATTATTAAAGGACTGACCGTAAATCACCTACAGAACAATCACTATCCAATTATTAAAGGACTGACCGTAAATCACCTACAGAACAATCACTATCCAATTATTAAAGGACTGACTGTAAATCACCTACAGAACAATCACTGTCCAATTATTAAAGGACTGACCGTAAATCACCGACAGAACAATCACTGTCCAATTATTAAAGAACTGACTGTAAATAACCTACAGCACAATCACTGTCCAATTATTAAAGGACTGACCATAAATCACCTACTGAACAATCACTGTCCAATTATTAAAGAACTGACCGTAAATCACCTACAGAACAATCACTATCCAATTATTAAAGGACTGACTGTAAATCACCTACAGAACAATCACTGTCCAATTATTAAAGAACTGACCGTAAATCACCTACAGAACAATCACTGTCCTATTATTAAAGGACTGACTGTAAATCACCTACAGAACAATCACTGTCCAATTATTAAAGGACTGACCGTAAATCACCGACAGAACAATCACTGTCCAATTATTAAAGGACTGACCGTAAATCACCTAGAGAACAATCACTGTCCAATTATTAAAGAACTGACTGTAAATCACCTAAAGAACAATCACAGTCCAATTATTAAAGAACTGACCGTAAATCACCTACAGAACAATCACTATCCAATTATTAAAGGACTGACTGTAAATCACCTACAGAACAATCACTGTCCAATTATTAAAGAACTGACCGTAAATCACCTACAGAACAATCACTGTCCTATTATTAAAGGACTGACTGTAAATCACCTACAGAACAATCACTGTCCAATTATTAAAGGACTGACCGTAAATCACCGACAGAACAATCACTGTCCAATTATTAAAGGACTGACCGTAAATCACCTAGAGAACAATCACTGTCCAATTATTAAAGAACTGACTGTAAATCACCTAAAGAACAATCACAGTCCAATTATTAAAGCACTGACCGTAAATCACCTACAGAACAATCACTATCCAATTATTAAAGGACTGACCGTAAATCACCTACAGAACAATCACTGTCCAATTATTAAAGGACTGACCGTAAATCACCTACAGAACAATCACTATCCAATTATTAAAGGACTGACCGTAAATCACCTACAGAACAATCACTATCCAATTATTAAAGGACTGACCGTAAATCACCTACAGAACAATCACTATCCAATTATTAGAGGAATGACAGTAAATCACCTACAGAACAATCACTGTCCAATTATTAAAGGACTGACCGTAAATCACCTACAGAACAATCACTATCCAATTAATAAAGGACTGACCGTAAATCACCTACAGAACAATCACTGTCCAATTATTAAAGGAATGACAGTAAATCACCTACAGAACAATCACTGTCCAATTATTAAAGGACTGATCGTAAATCACCTACAGAACAATCACTATCCAATTATTAAAGGACTGACCGTAAATCACCTACAGAACAATCACTATCCAATTATTAAAGGACTGTCCGTAAGTCACCTACAGAACAATCACTATCCAATTATTAAAGGACTGACCGTAAATCACCTACAGAACAATCACTGTCCAATTATTAAAGGACTGACCGTAAATCACCTACAGAACAATCACTGTCCAATTATTAAAGGAATGACCGTAAATCACCTACAGAACAATCACTATCCAATTATTAAAGGACTGACCGTAAATCACCTACAGAACAATCACTGTCCAATTATTAAAGGACTGACAGTAAATCACCTACAGAACAATCACTATCCAATTATTAAAGGACTGACCGTAAATCACCTACAGAACAATCACTATCCAATTATTAAAGGAATGACAGTAAATCACCTACAGAACAATCACTGTCCAATTATTAAAGGACTGACCGTAAATCACCTACAGAACAATCACTATCCAATTATTAAAGGACTGACCGTAAATCACCTACAGAACAATCACTGTCCAATTATTAAAGGAATGACAGTAAATCACCTACTGAACAATCACTATCCAATTATTAAAGGACTGACCGTAAATCACCTACAGAACAATCACTATCCAATTATTAAAGGACTGACCGTAAATCACCTACAGAACAATCACTGTCCAATTATTAAAGGACTGACCGTAAATCACCTACAGAACAATCACTGTGCAATTATTAAAGGAATGACCGTAAATCACCTACAGAACAATCACTATCCAATTATTAAAGGACTGACCGTAAATCACCTAAAGAACAATCACTGTCCAATTATTAAAGGACTGACCGTAAATCACCTACAGAACAATCAATATCCAATTATTAAAGGACTGACCGTAAATCACCTACAGAACAATCACTATCCAATTATTAAAGGACTGACTGTAAATCACCTACAGAACAATCACTGTCCAATTATTAAAGGACTGACCGTAAATCACCTACAGAACAATCACTGTCCAATTATTAAAGGACTGACCGTAAATCACCGACAGAACAATCACTGTCCAATTATTAAAGAACTGACTGTAAATCACCTACAGAACAATCACTGTACAATTATTAAAGGACTGACCGTAAATCACCTACTGAACAATCACTGTCCAATTATTAAAGAACTGACGGTAAATCACCTACAGAACAATCACTATCCAATTATTAAAGGACTGACTCTAAATCACTTACAGAACAATCGCTGTCCAATAATTAAAGGACTGACCGTAAATCACCTACAGAACAATCACTATCCTATTATGAAAGGACTGACTGTAAATCACCTACAGAACAATCACTGTCCAATTATTAAAGGACTGACCGTAAATCACCGACAGAACAATCACTGTCCAATTATTAAAGGACTGACCGTAAATCACCTACAGAACAATTCACTGTCCAATTATTAAAGAACTGACTGTAAATCACCTACAGAACAATCACTGTCCAATTATTAAAGAACTGACCGTAAATCACCTACAGAACAATCACTATCCAATTATTAAAGGACTGACAGTAAATCACCTACAGAACAATCACTGTCCAATTATTAAAGGACTGACCGTAAATCACCTACAGAACAATCACTATCCAATTATTAAAGGACTGACCGTAAATCACCTACAGAACAATCACTATCCAATTATTAAAGGACTGACCGTAAATCACCTACAGAACAATCACTATCCAATTATTAAAGGACTGACCGTAAATCACCTACAGAACAATCACTATCCAATTATTAAAGGAATGACAGTAAATCACCTACAGAACAATCACTGTCCAATTATTAAAGGACTGACCGTAAATCACCTGCAGAACAATCACTATACAATTATTAAAGGACTGACCGTAAATCACCTACAGAACAATCACTGTCCAATTATGAAAGGAATGACAGTAAATCACCTACAGAACAATCACTGTCCAATTATTAAAGGACTGACCGGAAATCACCTACAGAACAATCACTATCCAATTATTAAAGGACTGACCGTAAATCACCTACAGAACAATCACTGTCCAATTATTAAAGGACTGACCGTAAATCACCTACAGAACAATCACTATCCAATTATTAAAGGACTGACCGTAAATCACCTACAGAACAATCACTATCCAATTATTAAAGGACTGACTGTATATCACCTACAGAACAATCACTGTCCAATTATTAAAGGACTGACCGTAAATCACCTACAGAACAATCACTGTCCAATTATTAAAGGACTGACCGTAAATCACCTACAGAACAATCACTGTCCAATTATTAAAGGAATGACCGTAAATCACCTACAGAACAATCACTGTCCAATTATTAAAGGAATGACCGTAAATCACCTACAGAACAATCACTATCCAATTATTAAAGGACTGACCGTAAATCACCTACAGAACAATCACTGTCCAATTATTAAAGGACTGACCGTAAATCACCTACAGAACAATCACTATCCAATTATTAAAGGACTGACCGTAAATCACCTACAGAACAATCACTATCCAATTATTAAAGGACTGACTGTAAATCACCTACAGAACAATCACTGTCCAATTATTAAAGGACTGACCGTAAATCATCTACAGAACAATCACTATCCAATTATTAAAGGACTGACCGTAAATCACCTACAGAACAATCACTATCCAATTATTAAAGGAATGACAGTAAATCACCTACAGAACAATCACTATCCAATTATTAAAGGACTGACCGTAAATCACCTACAGAACAATCACTATCCAATTATTAAAGGACTGACCGTAAATCACCTACAGAACAATCACTATCCAATTATTAAAGGAATGACAGTAAATCACCTACAGAACAATCACTATCCAATTATTAAAGGACTGACCGTAAATCACCTACAGAACAATCACTATCCAATTATTAAAGGAATGACAGTAAATCACCTACAGAACAATCACTGTCCAATTATTAAAGGACGGAACGTAAATCACCTACAGAACAATCACTGTCCAATTATTAAAGGACTGACCGTAAATCACCTACAGAACAATCAATATCCAATTATTAAAGGACTGACCGTAAATCACCTACAGAACAATCACTATCCAATTATTAAAGGACTGACTGTAAATCACCTACAGAACAATCACTATCCAGTTATTAAAGGACTGACCGTAAATCACCTACTGAACAATCACTATCCAATTATTAAAGGACTGACCGTAAATCACCTACTGAACAATCACTGTCCAATTATTAAAGGACTGACTGTAAATCACCTACAGAACAATCACTGTCCAATTATTAAAGAACTGACCGTAAATCACCTACAGAACAATCACTATCCAATTATTAAAGGACTGACCGTAAATCACCTACAGAACAATCACTGTCCTAAAATTAAAGGACTAACCGTAATTCACCTACAGAACAATCACTATCCAATTATGAAAGGACTGACCGTAAATCACCTACAGAACAATCACTGTCCAATTATTAAAGGACTGACCGTAAATCACCTACAGAACAATCACTATCCAATTATTAAAGGACTGACCGGAAAACACCTACAGAACAATCACTATCCAATTATTAAAGGACTGACCGTAAATCACCTACAGAAAAATCACTGTCCAATTATTAAAGGACTGACCGTAAATCACCTACAGAACAATCACTGTCCAATTATTAAAGGACTGACCGTAAATCACCGACAGAACAATCACTATCCAATTATTAAAGGACTGACCGTAAATCACCTACAGAACAATCACTGTCCAATTATTAAAGGACTGACCGTAAATCACCGACAGAACAATCACTATCCAATTATTAAAGGACTGACCGTAAATCACCTACAGAACAATCACTGTCCAATTATTAAAGGACTGACCGTAAATCACCTACAGAACAATCACTATCCAATTATTAAAGGACTGACCGTAAATCACCTACAGAACAATCACTGTCCAATTATTAAAGGACTGACCGTAAATCACCGACAGAACAATCACTATCCAATTATTAAAGGACTGACCGTAAATCACCTACAGAACAATCACTGTCCAATTATTAAAGGACTGACCGTAAATCACCTACAGAACACTCACTATCCAATTATTAAAGGACTGACCGTAAATCACCTACAGAACAATCACTGCCCAATTATTAAAGGACTGACCGTAAATCACCGACAGAACAATCACTATCCAATTATTAAAGGACTGACCGTAAATCACCTACAGAACAATCACTGTCCAATTATTAAAGGACTGACCGTAAATCACCTACAGAACAATCACTGTCCAATTATTAAAGGACTGACCGTAAATCACCTGCAGAACAATCACTGTCCAATTATTAAAGGACTGACCGTAAATCACCTACAGAACAATCACTGTCCAATTATTAAAGGACTGACCGTAAATCACCTGCAGAACAATCACTGTCCTATTATTAAAGGACTAACCGTAAATCACCTACAGAACAATCACTGTCCAATTATTAAAGGACTGACCGTAAATCACCTACAGAACAATCACTGTCCAATTATTAAAGGACTGACCGTAAATCACCTACAGAAAAATCACTGTCCAATTATTAAAGGACTGACCGTAAATCACCTACGGAACAATCACTATCCAATTATTAAAGGAATGACCATAAATCACCTACAGAACAATCACTATCCAATTATTAAAGGAATGACCGTAAATCACCTGCAGAACAATCACTGTCCAATTATTAAAGGAATGAAAGCAAATCACCTACAGAACAATCACTGTCCAATTCTAAAAGGACTGACCCTAAATCACCTACAGAACAATCACTGTCCAATTGTTAAAGGACTGACCGTAAATCACCTGCAGAACAATCACTGTCCAATTATTAAACGACTGACCGTAAATCACCTACAGAACAATCACTATCCAATTATTAAAGGACTGACCGTAAATCACCTACTGAACAATCACTATCCAATTATTAAAGGACTGACCGTAAATCACCTACGGAACAATCACTATCCAATTATTAAAGGAATGACCATAAATCACCTACAGAACAATCACTATCCAATTATTAAAGGAATGACCGTAAATCACCTGCAGAACAATCACTGTCCAATTATTAAAGGAATGAAAGCAAATCACCTACAGAACAATCACTGTCCAATTCTAAAAGGACTGACCCTAAATCACCTACAGAACAATCACTGTCCAATTGTTAAAGGACTGACCGTAAATCACCTGCAGAACAATCACTGTCCAATTATTAAACGACTGACCGTAAATCACCTACAGAACAATCACTATCCAATTATTAAAGGACTGACCGTAAATCACCTACTGAACAATCACTATCCAATTATTAAAGGACTGACCGTAAATCACCTACTGAACAATCACTGTCCAATTATTAAAGGACTGACCGTAAATCACCTACAGAACAATCACTGTCCAATTATTAAAGGACTGACCGTAAATCACCTACAGAACAATCACAATTCAATTATTAAAGGACTGACCGTAAATCACATACAGAACAATCACTGTCCAATTATTAAAGGAATGACCGTAAATCACCTGCAGAACAATCACTGTCCAATTATTAAAGGAATGAACGTAAATCACCTACAGAACAATCACTGTCCAATTATTAAAGAACTGACCGTAAATCACCTACAGAACAATCACTATCCAATTATTAAAGGACTGACCGTAAATCACCTACAGAACAATCACTATCCAATTATTAAAGGGCTGACCGTAAATCACCTACAGAACAATCACTGTCCAATTATTAAAGGACTGACCGTAAATCACATACAGAACAATCACTATCCAATTATTAAAGGACTGACCGTAAATCACCTACAGAACAATCACTGTCCAATTATTAAAGAACTGACTGTAAATCACCTACAGAACAATCACTATCCAATTATTAAAGGACTGACCGTAAATCACCTACAGAACAATCACTATCCAATTATTGAAGGACTGCCCGTAAATCACCTACAGAACAATCACTGTCCAATTATTAAAGAACTGACCGTAAATCACCTACAGAACAATCACTATCCAATTATTAAAGGACTGACCGTAAATCACCTACAGAACAATCACTATCCAATTATTAAAGGACTGACCGTAAATCACCTACAGAACAATCACTATCCAATTATTAAAGGGCTGACTGTAAATCACCTACAGAACAATCACTGTCCAATTATTAAAGGAATGACCGTAAATCACCTACAGAACAATCACTGTCCTATTATTAAAGGACTGACCGTAAATCACCTGCAGAACAATCACTATCCAATTATTAAAGAACTGACCGTAAATCACCTACAGAACAATCACTATCCAATTATTAAAGGACTGACCGTAAATCACCTACAGAACAATCACTATCCAATTATTAAAGGGCTGACTGTAAATCACCTACAGAACAATCACAGTCCAATTATTAAAGGAATGACCGTAAATCACCTACAGAACAATCACTATCCAATTATTAAAGGGCTGACTGTAAATCACCGACAGAACAATCACTGTCCTATTATTAAAGGACTGACCGTAAATCACCTGCAGAACAATCACTGTCCAATTATTAAAGGACTGACCGTAAATCACCTACAGAACAATCACTATCCAATTATTAAAGGACTGACCGTAAATCACCTACAGAACAATCACTGTCCAATTATTAAAGGACTGACCGTAAATCACCTCCAGAACAATCACTATCCAATTATTAAAGGCCTGACCGTAAATCACCTACAGAACAATCACTGTCCAATTATTAAAGGACTGACCGTAAATCACCAACAGAACAATCACTGTCCAATTATTAAAGGACTGACCGTAAATCACCTGCAGAACAATCACTGTCCTATTATTAAAGGACTGACCGGAAATCACCTACAGAACAATCACTGTCCAATTATTAAAGGACTGACCGTCAATCACCAACAGAACAATCACTGTCCAATTATTAAAGGACTGACCGTAAATCACCTGCAGAACAATCACTGTCCTATTATTAAAGAACTAACCATAAATTACCTACAGAACAATCACTATCCAATTATTAAAGGCCTGACCGTAAATCACCTACAGAACAATCACTGTCCAATTATTAAAGGACTGACCGTAAATCACCTACAGAACAATCACAGTCCAATTATTAAAGGACTGACCGTAAATCACCTACAGAACAATCACTGTCCAATTATTAAAGGACTGACCGTAAATCACCTACAGAACAATCACTGTCCAATTATTAAAGGACTGACCGTAAATCACCTACAGAACAATCACTATCCAATTATTAAAGGACTGACCGTAAATCAGCTACAGAACAATCACTGTCCAATTATTAAAGAAGTGAGCGTAAATCACCTACAGAACAATCACTATCCAATTATTAAAGGACTGACCGTAAATCACATACAGAACAATCACTATCCAATTATTAAAGGACTGACCGTAAATCACCTACAGAACAATCACTGTCCAATTATTAAAGAACTGACCGTAAATCACCTACAGAACAATCACTATCCAATTATTAAAGGACTGACCGTAAATCACCTACAGAACAATCACTATCCAATTATTAAAGGACTGACCGTAAATCACCTACAGAACAATCACTGTCCAATTATTAAAGAACTGACCGTAAATCACCTACAGAACAATCACGATCCAATTATTAAAGGACTGACCGTAAATCACCTACAGAACAATCACTATCCAATTATTAAAGGACTGACCGTAAATCACCTACAGAACAATCACTATCCAATTATTAAAGGACTGACCGTAAATCACCTACAGAACAATCACTATCCAATTATTAAAGGACTGACCGTAAATCACCTACAGAACAATCACTATCCAATTATTAAAGGACTGACCGTAAATCACCTACAGAACAATCACTATCCAATTATTAAAGGACTGACCGTAAATCACCTACAGAACAATCACTATCCAATTATTAA
The DNA here is from genome assembly GCF_036365525.1 of Heterodontus francisci. Classification (NCBI taxonomy): domain Eukaryota; kingdom Metazoa; phylum Chordata; class Chondrichthyes; order Heterodontiformes; family Heterodontidae; genus Heterodontus; species Heterodontus francisci. Next base: position 1,847,234 of record NW_027141432.1, read on the forward strand.
AGGGCTGACTGTAAATCACCTACAGAACAATCACTGTCCAATTATTAAAGGAATGACCGTAAATCACCTACAGAACAATCACTGTCCTATTATTAAAGGACTGACCGTAAATCACCTGCAGAACAATCACTATCCAATTATTAAAGAACTGACCGTAAATCACCTACAGAACAATCACTATCCAATTATTAAAGGACTGACCGTAAATCACCTACAGAACAATCACTATCCAATTATTAAAGGGCTGACTGTAAATCACCTACAGAACAATCACAGTCCAATTATTAAAGGAATGACCGTAAATCACCTACAGAACAATCACTATCCAATTATTAAAGGGCTGACTGTAAATCACCTACAGAACAATCACTGTCCTATTATTAAAGGACTGACCGTAAATCACCTGCAGAACAATCACTGTCCAATTATTAAAGGAATGAACGTAAATCACCTACAGAACAATCACTGTCCAATTATTAAAGGACTGACCGTAAATCACCTGCAGAACAATCACTGTCCAATTATTAAAGGAATGAACGTAAATCACCTACAGAACAATCACTATCCAATTATTAAAGGACTGACCGTAAATCACCTACAGAACAATCACTATCCAATTATTAAAGGACTGACCGTAAATCACCTACTGAACAATCACTATCCAATTATTAAAGGACTGACCGTAAATCACCTACAGAACAATCACTGTCCAATTATTAAAGGACTGACCGTAAATCACCTACAGAACAATCACTATCCAATTATTAAAGGACTGACCGTAAATCACCTACAGAACAATCACTGTCCAATTATTAAAGGACTGACCGTAAATCACCAACAGAACAATCACTGTCCAATTATTAAAGGACTGACCGTAAATCACCTGCAGAACAATCACTGTCCTATTATTAAAGGACTGACCGTAAATCACCTACAGAACAATCACTGTCCAATCATTAAAGGACTGACCGTAAATCACCAACAGAACAATCACTGTCCAATTATTAAAGGACTGACCGTAAATCACCTGCAGAACAATCACTGTCCTATTATTAAAGGACTAACCGTAAATAACCTACAGAACAATCACTATCCAATTATTAAAGGCCTGACCGTAAATCACCTACAGATCAATCACTGTCCAATTATTAAAGGACTGACCGTAAATCACCTACAGAACAATCACAGTCCAATTATTAAAGGACTGACCGTAAATCACCTACAGAACAATCACTGTCCAATTATTAAAGGACTGACCGTAAATCACCTACGGAACACTCACTATCCAATTATTAAAGGACTGACCGTAAATCACCTACAGAACAATCACTGTCCAATTATTAAAGGGCTGACTGTAAATCACCTACAGAACAATCACTGTCCAATTATTAAAGGAATGACCGTAAATCACCTACAGAACAATCACTGTCCTATTATTAAAGGACTGACCGTAAATCACCTGCAGAACAATCACTATCCAATTATTAAAGAACTGACCGTAAATCACCTACAGAACAATCACTATCCAATTATTAAAGGACTGACCGTAAATCACCTACAGAACAATCACTGTCCAATTATTAAAGGACTGACCGTAAATCACCTACAGAACAATCACTGTCCAATTATTAAAGGACTGACCGTAAATCACCTACAGAACAATCACTATCCAATTATTAAAGGACTGACCGTAAATCAGCTACAGAACAATCACTGTCCAATTATTAAAGAACTGAGCGTAAATCACCTACAGAACAATCACTATCCAATTATTAAAGGACTGACCGTAAATCACATACAGAACAATCACTATCCAATTATTAAAGGACTGACCGTAAATCACCTACAGAACAATCACTATCCAATTATTAAAGGACTGACCGTAAATCACCTACTGAACAATCACTATCCAATTATTAAAGGACTGACCGTAAATCACCTACAGAACAATCACTGTCCAATTATTAAAGGACTGACCGTAAATCACCTACAGAACAATCACTATCCAATTATTAAAGGACTGACCGTAAATCACCTACAGAACAATCACTGTCCAATTATTAAAGGACTGACCGTAAATCACCAACAGAACAATCAGTGTCCAATTATTAAAGGACTGACCGTAAATCACCTGCAGAACAATCACTGTCCTATTATTAAAGGACTGACCGTAAATCACCTACAGAACAATCACTGTCCAATTATTAAAGGACTGACCGTAAATCACCAACAGAACAATCACTGTCCAATTATTAAAGGACTGACCGTAAATCACCTGCAGAACAATCACTGTCCTATTATTAAAGGACTAACCGTAAATAACCTACAGAACAATCACTATCCAATTATTAAAGGCCTGACCGTAAATCACCTACAGATCAATCACTGTCCAATTATTAAAGGACTGACCGTTAATCACCTACAGAACAATCACTGTCCTATTATTAAAGGACTGACCGTAAATCACCTGCAGAACAATCACTATCCAATTATTAAAGAACTGACCGTAAATCACCTGCAGAACAATCACTATCCAATTATTAAAGGACTGACCGTAAATCACCTACAGAACAATCACTGTCCAATTATTAAAGGAATGACAGTAAATCACCTACAGAACAATCACTGTCCAATTATTAAAGGACTGACCGTAAATCACCTACAGAACAATCACTATCCAATTATTAAAGGACTGACCGTAAATCACCTACAGAACAATCACTATCCAATTATTAAAGGACTGACCGTAAATCACCTACAGAACAATTACTTTCCAATTATTAAAGGACTGACCGTAAATCACCTACAGAACAATCACTGTCCAATTATTAAAGGACTGACCGTAAATCACCTACAGAACAATCACTGTGCAATTATTAAAGGAATGACCGTAAATCACCTACAGAACAATCACTGTCCAATTATTAAAGGACTGACCGTAAATCACCGACAGAACAATCACTGTCCAATTATTAAAGGACTGACCGTAAATCACCTACAGAACAATCACTATCCAATTATTAAAGGACTGACCGTAAATCACCTACAGAACAATCACTATCCAATTATTAAAGGACTGACTGTAAATCACCTACAGAACAATCACTGTCCAATTATTAAAGGACTGACCGTAAATCACCTACAGAACAATCACTGTCCAATTATTAAAGGACAGACCGTAAATCACCGACAGAACAATCACTGTCCAATTATTAAAGAACTGACTGTAAATAACCTACAGAACAATCACTGTCCAATTATTAAAGGACTGACCATAAATCACCTACTGAACAATCACTGTCCAATTATTAAAGAACTGACCGTAAATCACCTACAGAACAATCACTATCCAATTATTAAAGGACTGACTGTAAATCACCTACAGAACAATCACTGTCCAATTATTAAAGAACTGACCGTAAATCACCTACAGAACAATCACTGTCCTATTATTAAAGGACTGACTGTAAATCACCTACAGAACAATCAATGTCCAATTATTAAAGGACTGACCGTAAATCACCGACAGAACAATCACTGTCCAATTATTAAAGGACTAACCAGAAATCACCTCCAGAACAATCACTGTCCTATTATTAAAGGACTAACCGTAAATCACCTACTGAACATTCACTGTCCAATTATTAAAGGACTGACCAGAAATCACCTACAGAACAATCACTATCCAATTATTAAAGTACTGACCGTAAATCACCGACAGAACAATCACTGTCCAATTATTAAAGGACTGACCGTAAATCGCCAACAGAACAATCACTGTCCAAGTATTAAAGGACTGACCGTAAATCACCTACAGAACAATCACTGTCCTATTATTAAAGGACTAACCGTAAATCACCTACAGAACAATCACTGTCCAATTATTAAAGGACTAACCGTAAATCACCTACAGAACAATCACTATCCAATTATTAAAGGACTGACTGTAAATCACCTACAGAACAATCACTATCCAATTATTAAAGGACTAACCAGAAATCACCTACAGAACAATCACTGTCCAATTATTAAAGGACTGACTGTAAATCACCTACAGAACAATCACTATCCAATTATTAAAGGACTGACCAGAAATCACCTACAGAACAATCACTATCCAATTATTAAAGTACTGACCGTAAATCACCTACAGAACAATCACTGTCCAATTATTAAAGGACTGACCGTAAATCACCTACAGAACAATCACTATCCAATTATTAAAGGACTGACCGTAAATCACCTACTGAACAATCACTATCCAATTATTAAAGGACTGACCGTAAATCACCGACAGAACAATCACTATCCAATTATTAAAGGACTGACCGTAAATCACCTACAGAACAATCACTGTCCAATTATTAAAGGACAGACCGTAAATCACCTACAGAACAATCACTGTCCAATTATTAAAGGACTGACCGTAAATCACCTACAGAACAATCACTGTCCAATTATTAAAGGACTGACCGTAAATCACCGACAGAACAATCACTGTCCAATTATTAAAGGACTGACCGTAAATCACCTACTGAATAATCACTGTCCAATTATTAAAGGAATGAACGTAAATCACCTGCAGAACAATCACTATCCAATTATTAAAGGACTGACCGTAAATCACCTACAGAACAATCACTATCCAATTATTAAAGGACTGACCGTAAATCACCTACAGAACAATCACTGTCCAATTATTAAAGGAATGACAGTAAATCACCTACAGAACAATCACTATCCAATTATTAAAGGACTGACCGGAAATCACCTACAGAACAATCACTATCCAATTATTAAAGGAATGACAGTAAATCACCTACAGAACAATCACTATCCAATTATTAAAGGACTGACCGTAAATCACCTACAGAACAATCACTATCCAATTATTAAAGGACTGACCGTAAATCACCTAAAGAACAATCACTGTCCAATTATTAAAGGACTGACCGTAAATCACCTACAGAACAATCACTATCCAATTATTAAAGGAATGACAGTAAATCACCTACAGAACAATCACTATCCAATTATTAAAGGACTGACCGTAAATCACCTACAGAACAATCACTGTCCTATTATTAAAGGACTAACCGTAAATCACCTACAGAACAATCACTGTCCAATTATTAAAGGACTGACCGTAAATCACCAACAGAACAATCACTGTCCAAGTATTAAAGGACTGACCGTAAATCACCTCCAGAACAATCACTGTCCTATTATTAAAGGACTAACCGTAAATCACCTACAGAACATTCACTGTCCAATTATTAAAGGACTGACCAGAAATCACCTACAGAACAATCACTATCCAATTATTAAAGTACTGACCGTAAATCACCGACAGAACAATCACTGTCCAATTATTAAAGGACTGACCGTAAATCACCAACAGAACAATCACTGTCCAAGTATTAAAGGACTGACCGTAAATCACCTACAGAACAATCACTGTCCTATTATTAAAGGACTAACCGTAAATCACCTACAGAACAATCACTGTCCAATTATTAAAGGACTGACCGTAAATCACCTACTGAACAATCACTGTCCAATTATTAAAGGACTGACCGTAAATCACCTACAGAACAATCACTATCCAATTATTAAAGGACTGACTGTAAATCACCTACAGAACAATCACTATCCAATTATTAAAGGACTAACCAGAAATCACCTACAGAACAATCACTGTCCAATTATTAAAGGACTGACTGTAAATCACCTACAGAACAATCACTGTCCAATTATTAAAGGGCTGACCGTAAATCACCTACAGAACAATCACTATCCAATTATTAAAGGACTGACCAGAAATCACCTACAGAACAATCACTATCCAATTATTAAAGTACTGACCGTAAATCACCTACAGAACAATCACTGTCCAATTATTAAAGGACTGACCGTAAATCACCTACAGAACAATCACTATCCAATTATTAAAGGACTGACCGTAAATCACCTACTGAACAATCACTATCCAATTATTAAAGGACTGACCGTAAATCACCGACAGAACAATTACTATCCAATTATTAAAGGACTGACCGTAAATCACCTACAGAACAATCACTGTCCAATTATTAAAGGACAGACCGTAAATCACCTACAGAACAATCACTGTCCAATTATTAAAGGACTGACCGTAAATCACCTACAGAACAATCACTGTCCAATTATTAAAGGACTGACCGTAAATCACCGACAGAACAATCACTGTCCAATTATTAAAGGACTGACCGTAAATCACCTACTGAATAATCACTATCCAATTATTAAAGGAATGAACGTAAATCACCTGCAGAACAATCACTATCCAATTATTAAAGGACTGACCGTAAATCACCTACAGAACAATCACTATCCAATTATTAAAGGACTGACCGTAAATCACCTACAGAACAATCACTATATAATTATTAAAGGACTGACCGTAAATCACCTAAAGAACAATCACTGTCCAATTATTAAAGGACTGACCGTAAATCACCTACAGAACAATCACTATCCAATTATTAAAGGAATGACAGTGAATCACCTACAGAACAATCACTATCCAATTATTAAAGGAATGACCGTAAATCACCTACAGAACAATCACGATCCAATTATTAAAGGACTGACCGTAAATCACCTACAGAACAATCACGATCCAATTATTAAAGGAATGACAGTAAATCACCTACAGAACAATCACTATCCAATTATTAAAGGACTGACCGTAAATCACCTACAGAACAATCACTATCCAATTATTAAAGGACTGACCGTAAATCACCTACAGAACAATCACTGTCCAATTATTAAAGGACTGACCGTAAATCACCTACAGAACAATCACTATCCAATTATTAAAGGACTGACCGTAAATCACCTACAGAACAATCACTATCCAATTATTAAAGGACTGACCGTAAATCACCTACAGAACAATCACTATCCAATTATTAAAGGAATGACAGTAAATCACCTACAGAACAATCACTATCCAATTATTAAAGGACTGACCGTAAATCACCTACAGAACAATCACTATCCAATTATTAAAGGACTGACCGTAAATCACCTACAGAACAATCACTGTCCAATTATTAAAGGACTGACCGTAAATCACCTACAGAACAATCACTGTCCAATTATTAAAGGACTGAACGTAAATCACCTACAGAACAATCACTGTCCAATTATTAAAGGACTGACCGTAAATCACCTACAGAACAATCACTATCCAATTATTAAAGGACTGACCGTAAATCACCTACAGAACAATCACTATCCAATTATTAAAGGACTGACTGTAAATCACCTACTGAACAATCACTGTCCAATTATTAAAGGACTGACCGTAAATCACCTACAGAACAATCACTGTCCAATTATTAAAGGACTGACTGTAAATCACCTGCTGAACAATCACTGTCCAATTATTAAAGGACTGACCGTAAATCACCTACAGAACAATCACTATCCAATTATTAAAGGATTGACAGTAAATCACCTACAGAACAATCACTGTCCAATTATTAAAGGAATGACCGTAAATCACCTACAGAACAATCACTATCCAATTATTAAAGGACTGACCGTAAATCACCAACAGAACAATCACTATCCAATTATTAAAGGACTGACTGTAAATCACCTACAGAACAATCACTGTCCAATTATTAAAGGACTGACCGTAAATCACCTACAGAACAATCACTATCCAATTATTAAAGGACTGACTGTAAATCACCTACAGAACAATCACTATCCAATTATTAAAGGACTGACTGTAAATCACCAACAGAACAATCACTGTCCAATTATTAAAGGACTGACCGTAAATCACCTACAGAACAATCACTATCCAATTATTAAAGGACTGACTGTAAATCACCTACAGAACAATCACTGTCCAATTATTAAAGGACTGACCGTAAATCACCTACAGAACAATCACTATCCAATTATTAAAGGACTGACTGTAAATCACCTACAGAACAATCACTATCCAATTATTAAAGGACTGACCGTAAATCACCTACAGAACAATCACGATCCAATTATTAAAGGACTGACTGTAAATCACCTACAGAACAATCACTGTCCAATTATTAAAGGACTGCCCGTAAATCACCTGCAGAACAATCACTGTCCAATTATTAAAGAACTGACCGTAAATCACCTACAGAACAATCACTGTCCAATTATTAAAGGAATGACCGTAAATCACCTACAGAACAATCACTGTCCAATTATTAAAGGACTGACCGTAAATCACCAACAGAATAATCACTATCCAATTATTAAAGGACTGACCGTAAATCACCTACAGAACAATCACTATCCAATTATTAAAGGACGGACTGTAAATCACCAACAGAACAATCACTATCCAATTATTAAAGGACTGAACGTAATTCACCGACAGAACAATCACTGTCCTAAAATTAAAGGACTAACCGTAAATCACCTACAGAACAATCACTATCCAATTATGAAAGGACTGACCGTAAATCACCTACAGAACAATCACTGTCCAATTATTAAAGGACTGACCGTAAATCACCTGCAGAACAATCACTATCCAATTATTAAAGGACTGACCGTAAATCACCTACAGAACAATCACTGTCCAATTATTAAAGGACTGACCGTAAATCACCTACAGAAAAATCACTGTCCAATTATTAAAGGACTGACCGTAAATCACCTACAGAACAATCACTGTCCAATTATTAAAGGACTGACCGTAAATCACCGACAGAACAATCACTATCCAATTATTAAAGGACCGACCGTAAATCACCTACAGAACAATCACTATCCAATTATTAAAGGAATGAACGTAAATCACCTACAGAACAATCACTGTCCAATTATTAAAGGACTGACCGTAAATCACCTGCAGAACAATCACTATCCAATTATTAAAGGACTGACCGTAAATCACCTACAGAACAATCACTGTCCAATTATTAAAGGACTGACCGTAAATCACCTACTGAACAATCACTGTCCAATTATTAAAGGACTGACAGTAAATCACCTACAGAACAATCACTGTCCAATTATTAAAGGACTGACCGTAAATCACCTACAGAACAATCACTGTCCAATTATTAAAGGACTGACAGTAAATCACCTACAGAACAATCACTGTCCAATTATTAAAGGACTGACCGTAAATCACCTACAGAACAATCACTGTCCAATTATTAAAGGACTGACCGTAAATAACCTACAGAACAATCACTGTCCAATTATTAAAGGAATGAACGTAAATCACCTACAGAACAATCACTGTCCAATTATTAAAGGACTGACCGTAAATCACCTACTGAACAATCACTGTCCAATTATTAAAGGACTGACCGAAAATCACTGACAGAACAATCACTGTCCAATTATTAAAGGACAAACCGTAAATCACCTGCAGAACAATCACTGTCCAATTATTAAAGGAATGAACGTAAATCACCTACAGAACAATCACTGTCCAATTATTAAAGGACTGACCGTAAACCACCTACAGAACAATCACTGTCCAATTATTAAAGGACTGACCATAAATCACCTGCAGAACAATCACTGTCCAATTATTAAAGGAATGAACGTAAATCACCTACAGAACAATCACTGTCCAATTATTAAAGGACTGACCGTAAATCACCTACAGAACAATCACTGTCCAATTATTAAAGGACTGACCGTAAATCACCTACAGAACAATCACTGTCCAATTATTAAAGGACTGACCGTAAATCACCGACAGAACAATCACTGTCCAATTATTAAAGGACAGACTGTAAATCACCTACAGAACAATCACTGTCCAATTATTAAAGGACTGACCGTAAATCACCTACAGAACAATCACTGTCCAATTATTAAAGGACTGACCGTAAATCACCTACAGAACAATCACTGTCCAATTATTAAAGGACTGACCGTAAATCACCTACAGAACAATCACTGTCCAATTATTAAAGGACTGACCGTAAATCACCTACAGAACAATCACTGTCCAATTATTAAAGGACTGACCGTAAATCACCTACAGAACAATCACTGTCCAATTATTAAAGGACTGACCGTAAATCACCTACAGAACAATCACTGTCCAATTATAAAAGGACTGACCGTAAATCACCTACAGAACAATCACTGTCCAATTATTAAAGGACTGACCATAAATCACCTACAGAACAATCACTGTCCAATTATTAAAGGACTGACCGTAAATCACCTGCAGAACTATCACTATCCAATTATTAAAGGACTGACCGTAAATCACCTACAGAACAATCACTGTCCAATTATTAAAGGACTGACCGTAAATCACCTACAGAAAAATCACTGTCCAATTATTAAAGGACTGACCGTAAATCACCTACAGAACAATCACTGTCCAATTATTAAAGGACTGACCGTAAATCACCGACAGAACAATCACTATCCAATTATTAAAGGACCGACCGTAAATCACCTACAGAACAATCACTATCCAATTATTAAAGGAATGAACGTAAATCACCTACAGAACAATCACTGTCCAATTATTAAAGGACTGACCGTAAATCACCTGCAGAACAATCACTATCCAATTATTAAAGGACTGACCGTAAATCACCTACAGAACAATCACTGTCCAATTATTAAAGGACTGACTGTAAATCACCTACTGAACAATCACTGTCCAATTATTAAAGGACTGACCGTAAATCACCTACAGAACAATCACTGTCCAATTATTAAAGGACTGACCGTAAATCACCTACAGAACAATCACTGTCCAATTATTAAAGGACTGACCGTAAATCACCTACAGAACAATCACTGTCCAATTATTAAAGGACTGACCGTAAATCACCTACAGAACAATCACTGTCCAATTATTAAAGGACTGACCGTAAATCACCTACAGAACAATCACTGTCCAATTATTAAAGGAATGAACGTAAATCACCTACAGAACAATCACTGTCCAATTATTAAAGGACTGACCGTAAATCACCTACTGAACAATCACTGTCCAATTATTAAAGGACTGACCGAAAATCACCGACAGAACAATCACTGTCCAATTATTAAAGGACTGACCGTAAATCACCTGCAGAACAATCACTGTCCAATTATTAAAGGAATGAACGTAAATCACCTACAGAACAATCACTGTCCAATTATTAAAGGACTGACCGTAAACCACCTACAGAACAATCACTGTCCAATTATTAAAGGACTGACCATAAATCACCTGCAGAACAATCACTGTCCAATTATTAAAGGAATGAACGTAAATCACCTACAGAACAATCACTGTCCAATTATTAAAGGACTGACCGTAAATCACCTACAGAACAATCACTGTCCAATTATTAAAGGACTGACCGTAAATCACCTACAGAACAATCACTGTCCAATTATTAAAGGACTGACCGTAAATCACCGACAGAACAATCACTGTCCAATTATTAAAGGACAGACTGTAAATCACCTACAGAACAATCACTGTCCAATTATTAAAGGACTGACCGTAAATCACCTACAGAACAATCACTGTCCAATTATTAAAGGACTGACCGTAAATCACCTACAGAACAATCACTGTCCAATTATTAAAGGACTGACCGTAAATCACCGACAGAACAATCACTATCCAATTATTAAAGGACCGACCGTAAATCACCTACAGAACAATCACTATCCAATTATTAAAGGAATGAACGTAAATCACCTACAGAACAATCACTGTCCAATTATTAAAGGACTGACCGTAAATCACCTGCAGAACAATCACTATCCAATTATTAAAGGACTGACCGTAAATCACCTACAGAACAATCACTGTCCAATTATTAAAGGACTGACCGTAAATCACCTACTGAACAATCACTGTCCAATTATTAAAGGACTGACCGTAAATCACCTACAGAACAATCACTGTCCAATTATTAAAGGACTGACCGTAAATCACCTACAGAACAATCACTGTCCAATTATTAAAGGAATGAACGTAAATCACCTACAGAACAATCACTGTCCAATTATTAAAGGACTGACCGTAAATCACCTACTGAACAATCACTGTCCAAGTATTAAAGGACTGACCGTAAATCACCTACAGAACAATCACTGTCCAATTATTAAAGGACTGACCGTAAATCACCTACAGAACAATCACTGTCCAATTATTAAAGGACTGACCGTAAATCACCGACAGAACAATCACTGTCCAATTATTAAAGGACAGACTGTAAATCACCTACAGAACAATCACTGTCCAATTATTAAAGGACTGACCGTAAATCACCTACAGAACAATCACTGTCCAATTATTAAAGGACTGACCGTAAATCACCTACAGAACAATCACTGTCCAATTATTAAAGGACTGACCGTAAATCACCGACAGAACAATCACTATCCAATTATTAAAGGACCGACCGTAAATCACCTACAGAACAATCACTATCCAATTATTAAAGGAATGAACGTAAATCACCTACAGAACAATCACTGTCCAATTATTAAAGGACTGACCGTAAATCACCTGCAGAACAATCACTATCCAATTATTAAAGGACTGACCGTAAATCACCTACAGAACAATCACTGTCCAATTATTAAAGGACTGACCGTAAATCACCTACTGAACAATCACTGTCCAATTATTAAAGGACTGACCGTAAATCACCTACAGAACAATCACTGTCCAATTATTAAAGGACTGACCGTAAATCACCTACAGAACAATCACTGTCCAATTATTAAAGGAATGAACGTAAATCACCTACAGAACAATCACTGTCCAATTATTAAAGGACTGACCGTAAATCACCTACTGAACAATCACTGTCCAAGTATTAAAGGACTGACCGAAAATCACCGACAGAACAATCACTGTCCAATTATTAAAGGACTGACCGTAAATCACCTGCAGAACAATCACTGTCCAATTATTAAAGGAATGAACGTAAATCACCTACAGAACAATCACTGTCCAATTATTAAAGGACTGACCGTAAACCACCTACAGAACAATCACTGTCCAATTATTAAAGGACTGACCATAAATCACCTGCAGAACAATCACTGTCCAATTATTAAAGGAATGAACGTAAATCACCTACAGAACAATCACTGTCCAATTATTAAAGGACTGACCGTAAATCACCTACAGAACAATCACTGTCCAATTATTAAAGGACTGACCGTAAATCACCTACAGAACAATCACTGTCCAATTATTAAAGGACTGACCGTAAATCACCGACAGAACAATCACTGTCCAATTATTAAAGGACAGACTGTAAATCACCTACAGAACAATCACTGTCCAATTATTAAAGGACTGACCGTAAATCACCTACAGAACAATCACTGTCCAATTATTAAAGGACTGACCGTAAATCACCTACAGAACAATCACTGTCCAATTATTAAAGGACTGACCGTAAATCACCTACAGAACAATCACTGTCCAATTATTAAAGGACTGACCGTAAATCACCTACAGAACAATCACTGTCCAATTATTAAAGGACTGACCGTAAATCACCTACAGAACAATCACTGTCCAATTATTAAAGGACTGACCGTAAATCACCTACAGAACAATCACTGTCCAATTATAAAAGGACTGACCGTAAATCACCTACAGAACAATCACTATCCAATTATTAAAGGACTGACCATAAATCACCTACAGAATAATCACAGTCCAATTGTTAAAGGACTGACCGTAAATCACCTACAGAACAATCACTGTCCAATTATTAAAGGACTGACCGTAAATCACCTACAGAACAATCACTGTCCAATTATTAAAGGACTGACCGTAAATCACCTACAGAACAATCACTATCCAATTATTAAAGGACTGACCGTAAATCACCTACTGAACAATCACTATCCAATTATTAAAGGACTGACTGTAAATCACCTACTGAACAATCACTATCCAATTATTAAAGAACTGACCGTAAATCACCTACAGAACAATCACTGTCCAATTATTAAAGGACTGACCGTAAATCACCTACAGAACAATCACTGTCCAATTATTAAAGGACTGACCGTAAATCACCTACAGAACAATCACTATCCAATTATTAAAGGACTGACCGTAAATCACCTACAGAACAATCACTGCCCAATTATTAAAGGACTGACTGTAAATCACCTACAGAACAATCACTGTCCAATTATTAAAGGACTGACCGTAAATCACCAACAGAACAATCACTATCCAATTATTAAAGGACTGACTGTAAATCACCTACAGAACAATCACTGTCCAATTATTAAAGGACTGACTGTAAATCACCTACAGAACAATCACTATCCAATTATTAAAGGACTGACCGTAAATCACCTACAGAACAATCACTGTCCAATTATTAAAGGACTGACCGTAAATCACCTACAGAACAATCACTGTCCAATTTTTAAAGGACTGACCGTAAATCACCTACAGAACAATCACTATCCAATTATTAAAGTACTGACCGTAAATCACCTGCAGAACAATCACTGTCCAATTATTAAAGGACTGACCATAAATCACCTACAGAACAATCACTGTCAATTATTAAAGGACTGACCGTAAATCACCTACAGAACAATCACTATCCAATTATTAAAGTACTGACCGTAAATCACCTACAGAACAATCACTGTCCAATTATTAAAGGACTGACCATAAATCACCTACAGAACAATCACTGTCAATTATTAAAGGACTGACCGTAAATCACCTACAGAACAATCACTATCCAATTATTAAAGTACTGACCGTAAATCACCTACAGAACAATCACTGTCCAATTATTAAAGGACTGACCGTAAATCACCTACAGAACAATCACTGTCCAATTATTAAAGGACTGACCGTAAATCACCGACAGAACAATCACTGTCCAATTATTAAAGGACAGACTGTAAATCACCTACAGAACAATCACTGTCCAATTATTAAAGGACTGACCGTAAATCACCTACAGAACAATCACTGTCCAATTATTAAAGGACTGACCGTAAATCACCTACAGAACAATCACTGTCCAATTATTAAAGGACTGACCGTAAATCACCGACAGAACAATCACTATCCAATTATTAAAGGACCGACCGTAAATCACCTACAGAACAATCACTATCCAATTATTAAAGGAATGAACGTAAATCACCTACAGAACAATCACTGTCCAATTATTAAAGGACTGACCGTAAATCACCTGCAGAACAATCACTATCCAATTATTAAAGGACTGACCGTAAATCACCTACAGAACAATCACTGTCCAATTATTAAAGGACTGACCGTAAATCACCTACTGAACAATCACTGTCCAATTATTAAAGGACTGACCGTAAATCACCTACAGAACAATCACTGTCCAATTATTAAAGGACTGACCGTAAATCACCTACAGAACAATCACTGTCCAATTATTAAAGGACTGACCGTAAATCACCTACAGAACAATCACTGTCCAATTATTAAAGGACTGACCGTAAATCACCTACAGAACAATCACTGTCCAATTATTAAAGGAATGACCGTAAATCACCTACAGAACAATCACTGTCCAATTATTAAAGGAATGAACGTAAATCACCTACAGAACAATCACTGTCCAATTATTAAAGGACTGACCGTAAATCACCTACTGAACAATCACTGTCCAAGTATTAAAGGACTGACCGAAAATCACCGACAGAACAATCACTGTCCAATTATTAAAGGACTGACCGTAAATCACCTGCAGAACAATCACTGTCCAATTATTAAAGGAATGAACGTAAATCACCTACAGAACAATCACTGTCCAATTATTAAAGGACTGACCGTAAACCACCTACAGAACAATCACTGTCCAATTATTAAAGGACTGACCATAAATCACCTGCAGAACAATCACTGTCCAATTATTAAAGGAATGAACGTAAATCACCTACAGAACAATCACTGTCCAATTATTAAAGGACTGACCGTAAATCACCTACAGAACAATCACTGTCCAATTATTAAAGGACTGACCGTAAATCACCTACAGAACAATCACTGTCCAATTATTAAAGGACTGACCGTAAATCACCGACAGAACAATCACTGTCCAATTATTAAAGGACAGACTGTAAATCACCTACAGAACAATCACTGTCCAATTATTAAAGGACTGACCGTAAATCACCTACAGAACAATCACTGTCCAATTATTAAAGGACTGACCGTAAATCACCTACAGAACAATCACTGTCCAATTATTAAAGGACTGACCGTAAATCACCTACAGAACAATCACTGTCCAATTATTAAAGGACTGACCGTAAATCACCTACAGAACAATCACTGTCCAATTATTAAAGGACTGACCGTAAATCACCTACAGAACAATCACTGTCCAATTATTAAAGGACTGACCGTAAATCACCTACAGAACAATCACTGTCCAATTATAAAAGGACTGACCGTAAATCACCTACAGAACAATCACTGTCCAATTATTAAAGGACTGACCATAAATCACCTACAGAATAATCACAGTCCAATTGTTAAAGGACTGACCGTAAATCACCTACAGAACAATCACTGTCCAATTATTAAAGGACTGACCGTAAATCACCTACTGAACAATCACTGTCCAATTATTAAAGGACTGACCGTAAATCACCTACAGAACAATCACTATCCAATTATTAAAGGACTGACCGTAAATCACCTACTGAACAATCACTATCCAATTATTAAAGGACTGACTGTAAATCACCTACTGAACAATCACTATCCAATTATTAAAGAACTGACCGTAAATCACCTACAGAACAATCACTGTCCAATTATTAAAGGACTGACCGTAAATCACCTACAGAACAATCACTGTCCAATTATTAAAGGACTGACCGTAAATCACCTACAGAACAATCACTATCCAATTATTATAGGACTGACCGTAAATCACCTACAGAACAATCACTGCCCAATTATTAAAGGACTGACTGTAAATCACCTACAGAACAATCACTGTCCAATTATTAAAGGACTGACCGTAAATCACCAACAGAACAATCACTATCCAATTATTAAAGGACTGACTGTAAATCACCTACAGAACAATCACTGTCCAATTATTAAAGGACTGACTGTAAATCACCTACAGAACAATCACTATCCAATTATTAAAGGACTGACCGTAAATCACCTACAGAACAATCACTGTCCAATTATTAAAGGACTGACCGTAAATCACCTACAGAACAATCACTGTCCAATTTTTAAAGGACTGACCGTAAATCACCTACAGAACAATCACTATCCAATTATTAAAGTACTGACCGTAAATCACCTACAGAACAATCACTGTCCAATTATTAAAGGACTGACCATATATCACCTACAGAACAATCACTGTCAATTATTAAAGGACTGACCGTAAATCACCTACAGAACAATCACTATCCAATTATTAAAGTACTGACCGTAAATCACCTACAGAACAATCACTGTCCAATTATTAAAGGACTGACCGTAAATCACCTACAGAACAATCACTGTCAATTATTAAAGGACTGACCGTAAATCACCTACAGAACAATCACTATCCAATTATTAAAGGACTGACCATAAATCACCAACAGAACAATCACTGTCCAATTATTAAAGGACTGACTGTAAATCACCAACAGAACAATCACTGTCCAATTATTAAAGGACTGACCGTAAATCACCTACAGAACTATCACTGTCCAATTATTAAAGGACTGACTGTAAATCACCGACAGAACAATCACTGTCCAATTATTAAAGGACTGACCGTAAATCACCTGCAGAACAATCAATGTCCAATTATTAAAGGACTGACCGTAAATCACCAACAGAACAATCACTGTCCAATTATTAAAGGACTGACCGTAAATCACCTACAGAACAATCACTGTCCAATTATTAAAGGACTGACTGTAAATCACCAACAGAACAATCACTGTCCAATTATTAAAGGACTGACCGTAAATCACCTACAGAACAATCACTGTCCAATTATTAAAGGACTGACTGTAAATCACCAACAGAACAATCACTGTCCAATTATTAAAGGACTGACCATAAATCAACTACAGAACAATCACTGTCCAATTATTAAAGGACTGACCGTAAATCACCTACAGAACAATCACTGTCCAATTATTAAAGAACTGACAGTAAATCACCGACAGAACAATCACTATCCAATTATTAAAGGACTGACCGTAAATCACCTACAGAACAATCACTGTCCAATTATTAAAGGACTGACCGTAAATCACCTACAGAACAATCACTGTCCAATTATTAAAGGACTGACCGTAAATCACCTACAGAACAATCACTGTCCAATTATTAAAGGACTGACCGTAAATCACCTACAGAACAATCACTGTCCAATTATTAAAGGACTGACCGTAATTCACCGACAGAACAATCACTATCCAATTATTAAAGGACTGACCGTAAATCACCTACAGAACAATCACTGTCCAATTATTAAAGGACTGACCGTAAATCACCTACAGAACAATCACTGTCCAATTATTAAAGGACTGACCGTAAATCACCTACAGAACAATCACTGTCCAATTATTAAAGGACTGACCGTAAATCACCTACAGAACAATCACTGTCCAATTATTAAAGGACTGACCGTAAATCACCTACAGAACAATCACTGTCCAATTATTAAAGGACTGACCGTAAATCACCTACAGAACAATCACTGTCCAATTATTAAAGGACTGACTGTAAATCACCTACAGAACAATCACTGTCCAATTATTAAAGGACTGACCGTAAATCACCTACAGAACAATCACTGTCCAATTATTAAAGGACTGACCGTAAATCACCTACAGAACAATCACTGTCCAATTATTAAAGGACTGACCGTAAATCACCTACAGAACAATCACTGTCCAATTATTAAAGGACTGACCGTAAATCACCTACAGAACAATCACTATCCAATTATTAAAGGACTGACCGTAAATCACCTACAGAACAATCACTATCCAATTATTAAAGGACTGACCGTAAATCACCTACAGAACAATCACTATCCAATTATTAAAGGACTGACTGTAAATCACCAACAGAACAATCACTATCCAATTATTAAAGGACTGACCGTAAATCACCTACAGAACAATCACTATCCAATTATTAAAGGACTGACTGTAAATCACCTACAGAACAATCACTGTCCAATTATTAAAGGACTGACCGTAAATCACCTACAGAACAATCACTATCCAATTATTAAAGGACTGACTGTAAATCACCTACAGAACAATCACTGTCCAATTATTAAAGGACTGCCCGTAAATCACCTGCAGAACAATCACTGTCCAATTATTAAAGAACTGACCGTAAATCACCTACAGAACAATCACTGTCCAATTATTAAAGGAATGACCGTAAATCACCTACAGAACAATCACTGTCCAATTATTAAAGGACTGACCGTAAATCACCAACAGAATAATCACTATCCAATTATTAAAGGACTGACCGTAAATCACCTACAGAACAATCACTATCCAATTATTAAAGGACTGACTGTAAATCACCAACAGAACAATCACTATCCAATTATTAAAGGACTGAACGTAATTCACCGACAGAGCAATCACTGTCCTAAAATTAAAGGACTAACCGTAAATCACCTACAGAACAATCACTATCCAATTATGAAAGGACTGACCGTAAATCACCTACAGAACAATCACTGTCCAATTATTAAAGGACTGACCGTAAATCACCTGCAGAACAATCACTATCCAATTATTAAAGGACTGACCGTAAATCACCTACAGAACAATCACTGTCCAATTATTAAAGGACTGACCGTAAATCACCTACAGAAAAATCACTGTCCAATTATTAAAGGACTGACCGTAAATCACCTACAGAACAATCACTGTCCAATTATTAAAGGACTGACCGTAAATCACCGACAGAACAATCACTATCCAATTATTAAAGGACCGACCGTAAATCACCTACAGAACAATCACTATCCAATTATTAAAGGAATGAACGTAAATCACCTACAGAACAATCACTGTCCAATTATTAAAGGACTGACCGTAAATCACCTGCAGAACAATCACTATCCAATTATTAAAGGACTGACCGTAAATCACCTACAGAACAATCACTGTCCAATTATTAAAGGACTGACCGTAAATCACCTACTGAACAATCACTGTCCAATTATTAAAGGACTGACCGTAAATCACCTACAGAACAATCACTGTCCAATTATTAAAGGACTGACCGTAAATCACCTACAGAACAATCACTGTCCAATTATTAAAGGACTGACCGTAAATCACCTACAGAACAATCACTGTCCAATTATTAAAGGACTGACCGTAAATCACCTACAGAACAATCACTGTCCAATTATTAAAGGACTGACCGTAAATAACCTACAGAACAATCACTGTCCAATTATTAAAGGAATGAACGTAAATCACCTACAGAACAATCACTGTCCAATTATTAAAGGACTGACCGTAAATCACCTACAGAACAATCACTGTCCAATTATTAAAGGACTGACCGTAAATCACCTACAGAACAATCACTATCCAATTATTAAAGGACTGACCGTAAATCACCTACTGAACAATCACTGTCCAATTATTAAAGGACTGACCGAAAATCACCGACAGAACAATCACTGTCCAATTATTAAAGGACTGACCGTAAATCACCTGCAGAACAATCACTGTCCAATTATTAAAGGAATGAACGTAAATCACCTACAGAACAATCACTGTCCAATTATTAAAGGACTGACCGTAAACCACCTACAGAACAATCACTGTCCAATTATTAAAGGACTGACCGTAAATCACCTACAGAACAATCACTGTCCAATTATTAAAGGACTGACCGTAAATCACCTACAGAACAATCACTGTCCAATTATTAAAGGACTGACCGTAAATCACCGACAGAACAATCACTGTCCAATTATTAAAGGACAGACTGTAAATCACCTACAGAACAATCACTGTCCAATTATTAAAGGACTGACCGTAAATCACCTACAGAACAATCACTGTCCAATTATTAAAGGACTGACCGTAAATCACCTACAGAACAATCACTGTCCAATTATTAAAGGACTGACCGTAAATCACCTACAGAACAATCACTGTCCAATTATTAAAGGACTGACCGTAAATCACCTACAGAACAATCACTGTCCAATTATTAAAGGACTGACCGTAAATCACCTACAGAACAATCACTGTCCAATTATTAAAGGACTGACCGTAAATCACCTACAGAACAATCACTGTCCAATTATAAAAGGACTGACCGTAAATCACCTACAGAACAATCACTGTCCAATTATTAAAGGACTGACCATAAATCACCTACAGAACAATCACTGTCCAATTATTA
This sequence comes from Heterodontus francisci, assembly GCF_036365525.1. Lineage (NCBI taxonomy): Eukaryota > Metazoa > Chordata > Chondrichthyes > Heterodontiformes > Heterodontidae > Heterodontus > Heterodontus francisci. Next base: position 1,868,685 of record NW_027141432.1, read on the forward strand.
AAGGACTGACCGTAAATCACCTGCAGAACTATCACTATCCAATTATTAAAGGACTGACCGTAAATCACCTACAGAACAATCACTGTCCAATTATTAAAGGACTGACCGTAAATCACCTACAGAAAAATCACTGTCCAATTATTAAAGGACTGACCGTAAATCACCTACAGAACAATCACTGTCCAATTATTAAAGGACTGACCGTAAATCACCGACAGAACAATCACTATCCAATTATTAAAGGACCGACCGTAAATCACCAACAGAACAATCACTATCCAATTATTAAAGGAATGAACGTAAATCACCTACAGAACAATCACTGTCCAATTATTAAAGGACTGACCGTAAATCACCTGCAGAACAATCACTATCCAATTATTAAAGGACTGACCGTAAATCACCTACAGAACAATCACTGTCCAATTATTAAAGGACTGACCGTAAATCACCTACTGAACAATCACTGTCCAATTATTAAAGGACTGACCGTAAATCACCTACAGAACAATCACTGTCCAATTATTAAAGGACTGACCGTAAATCACCTACAGAACAATCACTGTCCAATTATTAAAGGACTGACCGTAAATCACCTACAGAACAATCACTGTCCAATTATTAAAGGACTGACCGTAAATCACCTACAGAACAATCACTGTCCAATTATTAAAGGACTGACCGTAAATCACCTACAGAACAATCACTGTCCAATTATTAAAGGAATGAACGTAAATCACCTACAGAACAATCACTGTCCAATTATTAAAGGACTGACCGTAAATCACCTACTGAACAATCACTGTCCAATTATTAAAGGACTGACCGAAAATCACCGACAGAACAATCACTGTCCAATTATTAAAGGACTGACCGTAAATCACCTGCAGAACAATCACTGTCCAATTATTAAAGGAATGAACGTAAATCACCTACAGAACAATCACTGTCCAATTATTAAAGGACTGACCGTAAACCACCTACAGAACAATCACTGTCCAATTATTAAAGGACTGACCATAAATCACCTGCAGAACAATCACTGTCCAATTATTAAAGGAATGAACGTAAATCACCTACAGAACAATCACTGTCCAATTATTAAAGGACTGACCGTAAATCACCTACAGAACAATCACTGTCCAATTATTAAAGGACTGACCGTAAATCACCTACAGAACAATCACTGTCCAATTATTAAAGGACTGACCGTAAATCACCGACAGAACAATCACTGTCCAATTATTAAAGGACAGACTGTAAATCACCTACAGAACAATCACTGTCCAATTATTAAAGGACTGACCGTAAATCACCTACAGAACAATCACTGTCCAATTATTAAAGGACTGACCGTAAATCACCTACAGAACAATCACTGTCCAATTATTAAAGGACTGACCGTAAATCACCGACAGAACAATCACTATCCAATTATTAAAGGACCGACCGTAAATCACCTACAGAACAATCACTATCCAATTATTAAAGGAATGAACGTAAATCACCTACAGAACAATCACTGTCCAATTATTAAAGGACTGACCGTAAATCACCTGCAGAACAATCACTGTCCAATTATTAAAGGACTGACCGTAAATCACCTACTGAACAATCACTGTCCAATTATTAAAGGACTGACCGTAAATCACCTACAGAACAATCACTGTCCAATTATTAAAGGACTGACCGTAAATCACCTACTGAACAATCACTGTCCAATTATTAAAGGACTGACCGTAAATCACCTACAGAACAATCACTGTCCAATTATTAAAGGACTGACCGTAAATCACCTACAGAACAATCACTGTCCAATTATTAAAGGACTGACCGTAAATCACCTACAGAACAATCAATGTCCAATTATTAAAGGACTGACCGTAAATCACCTACAGAACAATCACTGTCCAATTATTAAAGGACTGACCGTAAATCACCTACAGAACAATCACTGTCCAATTATTAAAGGAATGAACGTAAATCACCTACAGAACAATCACTGTCCAATTATTAAAGGACTGACCGTAAATCACCTACTGAACAATCACTGTCCAAGTATTAAAGGACTGACCGAAAATCACCGACAGAACAATCACTGTCCAATTATTAAAGGACTGACCGTAAATCACCTGCAGAACAATCACTGTCCAATTATTAAAGGAATGAACGTAAATCACCTACAGAACAATCACTGTCCAATTATTAAAGGACTGACCGTAAACCACCTACAGAACAATCACTGTCCAATTATTAAAGGACTGACCATAAATCACCTGCAGAACAATCACTGTCCAATTATTAAAGGAATGAACGTAAATCACCTACAGAACAATCACTGTCCAATTATTAAAGGACTGACCGTAAATCACCTACAGAACAATCACTGTCCAATTATTAAAGGACTGACCGTAAATCACCTACAGAACAATCACTGTCCAATTATTAAAGGACTGACCGTAAATCACCGACAGAACAATCACTGTCCAATTATTAAAGGACAGACTGTAAATCACCTACAGAACAATCACTGTCCAATTATTAAAGGACTGACCGTAAATCACCTACAGAACAATCACTGTCCAATTATTAAAGGACTGACCGTAAATCACCTACAGAACAATCACTGTCCAATTATTAAAGGACTGACCGTAAATCACCTACAGAACAATCACTGTCCAATTATTAAAGGACTGACCGTAAATCACCTACAGAACAATCACTGTCCAATTATTAAAGGACTGACCGTAAATCACCTACAGAACAATCACTGTCCAATTATTAAAGGACTGACCGTAAATCACCTACAGAACAATCACTGTCCAATTATAAAAGGACTGACCGTAAATCACCTACAGAACAATCACTGTCCAATTATTAAAGGACTGACCATAAATCACCTACAGAATAATCACAGTCCAATTGTTAAAGGACTGACCGTAAATCACCTACAGAACAATCACTGTCCAATTATTAAAGGACTGACCGTAAATCACCTACAGAACAATCACTGTCCAATTATTAAAGGACTGACCGTAAATCACCTACAGAACAATCACTGTCCAATTATTAAAGGACTGACCGTAAATCACCTACAGAACAATCACTGTCCAATTATAAAAGGACTGACCGTAAATCACCTACAGAACAATCACTGTCCAATTATTAAAGGACTGACCATAAATCACCTACAGAATAATCACAGTCCAATTGTTAAAGGACTGACCGTAAATCACCTACAGAACAATCACTGTCCAATTATTAAAGGACTGACCGTAAATCACCTACAGAACAATCACTGTCCAATTATTAAAGGACTGACCGTAAATCACCTACAGAACAATCACTATCCAATTATTAAAGGACTGACCGTAAATCACCTACTGAACAATCACTATCCAATTATTAAAGGACTGACTGTAAATCACCTACTGAACAATCACTATCCAATTATTAAAGAACTGACCGTAAATCACCTACAGAACAATCACTGTCCAATTATTAAAGGACTGACCGTAAATCACCTACAGAACAATCACTGTCCAATTATTAAAGGACTGACCGTAAATCACCTACAGAACAATCACTATCCAATTATTAAAGGACTGACCGTAAATCACCTACAGAACAATCACTGCCCAATTATTAAAGAACTGACTGTAAATCACCTACAGAACAATCACTGTCCAATTATTAAAGGACTGACCGTAAATCACCAACAGAACAATCACTATCCAATTATTAAAGGACTGACTGTAAATCACCTACAGAACAATCACTGTCCAATTATTAAAGGACTGACTGTAAATCACCTACAGAACAATCACTATCCAATTATTAAAGGACTGACCGTAAATCACCTACAGAGCAATCACTGTCCAATTATTAAAGGACTGACCGTAAATCACCTACAGAACAATCACTGTCCAATTTTTAAAGGACTGACCGTAAATCACCTACAGAACAATCACTATCCAATTATTAAAGTACTGACCGTAAATCACCTACAGAACAATCACTGTCCAATTATTAAAGGACTGACCATAAATCACCTACAGAACAATCACTGTCAATTATTAAAGGACTGACCGTAAATCACCTACAGAACAATCACTATCCAATTATTAAAGTACTGACCGTAAATCACCTACAGAACAATCACTGTCCAATTATTAAAGGACTGACCATAAATCACCTACAGAACAATCACTGTCAATTATTAAAGGACTGACCGTAAATCACCTACAGAACAATCACTATCCAATTATTAAAGGACTGACCGTAAATCACCAACAGAACAATCACTGTCCAATTATTAAAGGACTGACCGTATATCACCTACAGAACAATCACTGTCCAATTATTAAAGGACTGACCGTAAATCACCTACAGAACAATCACTGTCCAATTATTAAAGGACTGACTGTAAATCACCGACAGAACAATCACTGTCCAATTATTAAAGGACTGACCGTAAATCACCTGCAGAACAATCAATGTCCAATTATTAAAGGACTGACTGTAAATCACCAACAGAACAATCACTGTCCAATTATTAAAGGACTGACCGTAAATCACCTACAGAACAATCACTGTCCAATTATTAAAGGACTGACTGTAAATCACCAACAGAACAATCACTGTCCAATTATTAAAGGACTGACCGTAAATCACCTACAGAACTATCACTGTCCAATTATTAAAGGACTGACTGTAAATCACCGACAGAACAATCACTGTCCAATTATTAAAGGACTGACCGTAAATCACCTGCAGAACAATCAATGTCCAATTATTAAAGGACTGACTGTAAATCACCAACAGAACAATCACTGTCCAATTATTAAAGGACTGACCGTAAATCACCTACAGAACAATCACTGTCCAATTATTAAAGGACTGACTGTAAATCACCAACAGAACAATCACTGCCCAATTATTAAAGGACTGACCGTAAATCACCTACAGAACAATCACTGTCCAATTATTAAAGGACTGACTGTAAATCACCAACAGAACAATCACTGTCCAATTATTAAAGGACTGACCATAAATCAACTACAGAACAATCACTGTCCAATTATTAAAGGACTGACCGTAAATCACCTACAGAACAATCACTGTCCAATTATTAAAGAACTGACAGTAAATCACCGACAGAACAATCACTATCCAATTATTAAAGGACTGACCGTAAATCACCTACAGAACAATCACTGTCCAATTATTAAAGGACTGACCGTAAATCACCTACAGAACAATCACTGTCCAATTATTAAAGGACTGACCGTAAATCACCTACAGAACAATCACTGTCCAATTATTAAAGGACTGACCGTAAATCACCTACAGAACAATCACTGTCCAATTATTAAAGGACTGACCGTAATTCACCGACAGACCAATCACTATCCAATTATTAAAGGACTGACCGTAAATCACCTACAGAACAATCACTGTCCAATTATTAAAGGACTGACCGTAAATCACCTACAGAACAATCACTGTCCAATTATTAAAGGACTGACCGTAAATCACCTACAGAACAATCACTGTCCAATTATTAAAGGACTGACCGTAAATCACCTACAGAACAATCACTGTCCAATTATTAAAGGACTGACCGTAAATCACCTACAGAACAATCACTGTCCAATTATTAAAGGACTGACCTTAAATCACCTACAGAACAATCACTGTCCAATTATTAAAGGACTGACTGTAAATCACCTACAGAACAATCACTGTCCAATTATTAAAGGACTGACCGTAAATCACCTACAGAACAATCACTGTCCAATTATTAAAGGACTGACCGTAAATCACCTACAGAACAATCACTGTCCAATTATTAAAGGACTGACCGTAAATCACCTACAGAACAATCACTGTCCAATTATTAAAGGACTGACCGTAAATCACCTACAGAACAATCACTATCCAATTATTAAAGGACTGACCGTAAATCACCTACAGAACAATCACTATCCAATTATTAAAGGACTGACCGTAAATCACCTACAGAACAATCACTGTCCAATTATTAAAGGACTGACCGTAAATCACCTACAAAACAATCACTGTCCAATTATTAAAGGACTGACCGTAAATCACCTACAGAACAATCACTGTCCAATTATTAAAGGACTGACCGTAAATCACCTACAGAACAATCACTGTCCAATTATTAAAGGACTGACCGTAAATCACCTACAGAACAATCACTGTCCAATTATTAAAGGGTTGACCGTAAATCACCTGCAGAACAATCACTATCCAATTATTAAAGGATTGACCGTAAATCACCTACAGAACAATCACTATCCAAATGTTAAATGCTCCAAGTTTTAGAAGCTTCAGGCGGGATGGAGGGACATGTAAAAGGTGTGGGGGAGTTGCATTAATGGTTAAGGAGAATATCACAACTGTAATGCAGGAGGACACCTCAGAGGGGTCGTGCAGCGAGGCAATATGGGTGGAGCTCAGGAATAGGAAGGGTGCAGTCACGATGTTGGGGGTTTACTACAGGCCTCCCAACAGCCAGCGGGAGGTAGTGGAGCAGATATGCAGACAGAGTTTGGAAAGACGTAAAGGTAACAGGGTTGTCGTGGTGGGTGATTTTTTCTTCCCCAATATTGACTGGGACTCACTTAGTGCTAGGGGCTTGGATGGGGCAGAATTTGTGAGCAGCATCCAGGAGGGCTTCTTGAAACATTATGTAGATTGTCCAACGAGGGATGGGGCGATTCTGGACCTGGTATTGGGGAAAGAGTCCGGCCAAGTGGTCTACGTTTCAGTGGGGGAGCATTCCAGGAGTAGCGATCATAATTCCATAAGTATTAAGGTACTTGTGGATAAGGATAAGAGTAGTCCTCTGGTGAAGGTGCTAAATTAGGGGAAGGCTAATTACAACAATATTAGGCAGGAACTGAAGAATTTAGATTGGGGGTGGTTGTTTAAGGGTAAATCAACATCTGACATGTGGGAGTCTTTCAAACGTCAGTTGATTAGAATCCAGGGGATATTGTGAGCCTAGACAAAAAGAAAAAGGAAGCATTTGTAAGGGCTGGAAGGCGAGGAACAGATGAAGCACTTGAGGAATATAAAGACAGTCGGAAGGAACTGATGCAAGAAGTTAGGAGGGCTAAAAGGGGACATGAAAACTCATTGGCAAACAGGATTAAGGAAAATCCCAAGGCTTTTTATACATATATAAAGAGCAAGAGGGTAACCAGGGAAAAGGTTGGCCCACACAAGGACAGAGATGGGAATCTATGCATGGAGCCAGAGGACATTGGTGAGGTGCTAAATGAGTACTTTGCATCAGTTTTACCAAGGAGAAGGACTTGGTGGATGATGAGCCTAGGGAAGGGAGTGCAGATAGCCACAGTCATCTCATTATCAAAAAGGAGGAGGTGTTGGGTGTCTTGCAAAGCATTAAGGTAGATAAGTCCCCAGGGCCTGATGGGATCTACCCTAGAATACTGAAGGAGGCAAGGGAAGAAATTGCTGGGGCTTTGACAGAAATCTTTGCATCCTCATTGGCTACAGGTGAGGTCCCAGAGGACTGGAGAAAAGCCAATGTTGTTCCTTTGTTTAAGAAGGGTGGCAAGGATAATCCAGGAAAAAATAAGCCGGTGAGCCTTACGTCAGTGGTAGGGAAACTATTAGAGAGGATTCTTCGGGACAGGATTTACTCCCATTTGGAAACAAATGAACTTATTAGCGAGAGACAGCATGGTTTGGTGAGGGGGAGGTCGTGTCTTACTAATTTGATTGAGTTTTTTGAGGAAGTCACGAAGATGATTGATGAGGGAAGGGTGGTGGATGTTGTCTATATGGACTTTAATAAAGCCTTTGACAAGGTCCCGCATGGCAGACTGGTCCAAAAGGTGAAGTCAAACAGGATCAGAGGTGAGCTGGCAAGATGGATACAGAACTGGCTTGGTCACAGAAGACAGAGGGTAACAGTGGATGGGTGTTTTTCTGAATGGAGGGATGTGACTAGTGGTGTACCGCAGGGATCAGTGCTGGGACCTTTGCTGTTTGTAGTATATATAAATGATTTGGAGGAAAATGTAGCTGGTCTGATTAGTAAGTTTGTGGACGACACAAAGGTTGGTGGAGTTGCGGATAATGATGAGTATTTTCAGGGGATACAGCAGGATATAGATCAGTTGGAGACTTGGGCAGAGAAATGACAGATGGAGTTTAATCCGGAAAAATGTGAGGTAATACATTTTGGAAGGTCGAATGCAGGTGGGAGGGATGCAGTTAATGACAGAACCCTTTGGAGTATTGACAGGCACAGAGATCTGGGCGTACAGGTCCACATGTCACTGAAAGTGGCAACGCAGGTGGATAAGGTAGTCAAAGCGACATATGGCATGCTTGCCTTCATCGATCGGGGCATAGAGTATAAAAATTGGCACGTCATGTTGCAGCTGTACAGAACCTTATTGCGTGCAATTCTGGTCGCCACACTACCAGAAGGACGTGGAGGCTTTGGAGAGGGGACAGAGGAAGTTTACCAGGATGTTGCCTGCTCTGGAGGGCATTAACTATGAGGAGAGGGTGGAAAACTCGGATTGTTTTCACTGGAACGATGGAGGTGGAGGGGCGACATGATAGAGGTTTACAAAGTTATGAGCGGCATGGACAGAGTGGATAGTCAGAAGCGTTTTCCCAGAGTGGAAGAATCAGTTACTCGGGGACATAGGTTTAAGGTGCAAGGGGCAAAGTTTATAGCGGATGTGCGAGGCAAGTTTGTTTACACAGAGGGTGCTGAGTGCCTGGGACTTGCTGCCAGGGGAGGTGGTGGAAGCAGATACGATAGCTACATTTAAGAGACATCTTGACAAATATATGAATTGAAGGGAATAGAGGGATATGGGCCCCAGAAGTGCAGAAGGTGTTAGTTTCGGCAGGCATCAAGACCGGCGCAGGCGTGGAGGGCCGAATGGCCTGTTCCTTTGCTGTCCTGTTCTTTGTTCTTTGTTCAATTAAGAAAGGACTGGCTGTAAATCATCAACAGAACAATCACCATCTGAAGAACAGGGAACAGTCTATAAAACTCCTGTGAAACCATTTTGAGTTATATATTAAGAGAATGATCATTAATCTTCATTGGAGCAGTCTCTGCACCTGTGATGACTGAGCGGTTCTCACCTGGAATGGTACTGAGCCCCACATCGTGAACAGGAAAATCGCAGGCTCAATTCCCAGCCTGTGCTGTGTGAGCTGCTTTTATCTGTTGTGATACTGAGCCCCACTTGGTGAACAGGAAGATCCCAGGCTCCAGCTCCAGCCTGTTCTGTGTGAGCTGATTTTTTCTATTGTGATACTGAGGCCCACATAGTGAACAGGAAGGTCCAGGCTCCATCTCCCTCCTGTGTTGTGTAGTACTGAGCTCTATTCTTTATGTGCTTACAAGTTCCATGATCCATCCCATACCGATGCTGAGTTGGCCCCCTGCTCTATTGTATGTTATCAGGGGGTGATCTTACCTCACTGCAGAGTGTATCAAAGGCTGGACTCCTCAATCTCCTGCATCAATACAGCTGCTCATCCAACTTGCTGATGCTTCATGTGGGGACGGGAACAGGACATTCTGCTCAGTCAGGAATTCCCAAACTAACTGCAAGACAGAGAGGCAGCAATTAGACCCACACAATGAGAGGTACATAACCAGTGTGATACTGGGTCACACACAGAGCAGGAAGATCCCAGGATCCATCCCCAGCCTGTGCTGTACTTCCCCCCACTCGACCCTCTGTTCACTGTGGGTGATTTTACCTCACTGTGGTGTGTATGAAGACTCGATTTATCCATCTCCTGTATCACTGTCAGTGTGTCGGCCATCTTCAATGTGGGCGATAATGGAATGGGGCAGAACAATCTGTTCACTCAGTTACACACAGACTGACTGCAAGAGAGAGAGGTGGGAATTAGACAGATATAATTAAAGGTATGTACCCACTCTGGTACTGAGCTCCAAACAGAGCACAGGAAGATCCCAGGATCCATCCCCAGCCTGTGCTGTACTACCCCCCACTCGACCCTCTGTTCACGGTGGGTGATTTTACCTCACTGTGGTGTGTATAAATACTCGATTTATCCATCTCCTGTATCACTGTCAGTGTGTCGTCAATGTCATAGAGTCAGAGTTATACAGCACAGAAACAGGCCCTTCGGCCCATCGTGTCTATGTCGGCCATTGGGCACCTATCTATTCTAATCCCATTTTCCAGCATTTGGTCGTAGCCTTGTATTCTATGGCGTTTCAAGTGGTCATCTAAATACTTAAATGTGAGTGTTTCTTCCTGTACCACCTTCTGGCAGTTCGTTGCAGATTCCAACCACCCTCTGGGTGTAAAAATGTTTTCCTCAAATCCCCTTTAAACCTCCTGCCCCTTACTTTAAATCTATGCCACCTGGTTATTGACCCCTTTGATAAAGGAAAATATTTCTTCCTGTCTAATCTGTCAGTGACTTTCAGAATTTTGTATACCTCAATCATGTTCCCACTCAGTCTTCTGCACACTAAGGTAAACAACCCAAGCCTTTTCAGTCTCTCTTCATAGCTGAAATGCTCCAGCCCAGGCAACCTCCTGGTGAATCTCCTCTGCACCCTCTCCAGTGCCATCACATCCTTCCTGTAGTATAGATTGCATTAGGGAAGGTGCAGATGAGATTCACCAGGATGTTGCCTGGCCTGGAGCATTTCAGCTATGTAGACAGACGGGATAAGCTCGGGTTGTTTTCCTTCCAGCAGAGAAGTCTGAGTGGGGATATGATTGAGGTATATGAGGGGCATTGATAGGATAGATAGGAAGAAACATTTTCCCATAGCGGAGGTGTCAATAACCAGGGGATATCGATTTAAGGTTAGGGGCAGGAGATACAGAGGAGTGTTGAGGCAAAGTGTTTTCACCCAGAGGGTGGTTGGAATCTGGAACACACTGTCTGAAGAGGTGGTCGAGGCCAGAACACTCAACATTTAAGAAGTATTTAGATGAGCACTTGAAATGCCATAGTATACAAGGCTACAGGCCAAGTGCTGGAAAATGGGATTAGAATAGATAGGTGCTTGATGGCCGACACAGACACAATGGGCCGAAAGTCCTGCTTCTGAGCTGAATAACTCCATCACTCTCTGACATTAATAAGGTAGAATTCATTTTCAACCCATATAACTGCAAAATCTGACCACATTTTCTGTGAGAAATGATGATTTTAGGTTGTCGTGGAGCAGTCACTGATCGGTTCATTGGACACCTGATTTACAAACAAAGGATTCCTGCTCTGAGACTCTCACCTTACAACATCATATTACTGACAGTCAGATAAACACAACAGTATCAATAGAACACGGTATATTAAAATAGAAATATGAAGGAGGGACAGACAGAACAAACAAATAATACAATCCCTGTCACTTCAAACATCAAACTGTCTGATTGGACAACCCTGAGACATTGGTGACAATGAGACAGGTAAACTGACCTGTTTAACAGCATGGGTCAGGGTCAATAATGAAAATTCAATTCACTGCAGTGGGAGACAAGTTCCTGCTTCTCAGAAAAACCTGCTTTTTAAAGATAATGTCTCACAAAATAGAACTTAATCCAACCTCATTCTTTATTATGCTGAATAGTGGATAATAATTTATATCTGAGTTAGTGACTGCAGGGAGAGCCCTTTTTACTGGAACAGTGTCAGCTCAGTGTCAGGTACACAGATACAGAAATAGATTCTCATCGGTGTACCTGTGGCTCAAAGAGATTCCACAAATCACAGAAATGGAAATCACATCACCACAAATAAGACACTGTCCTCAGAGTAACTCGAGAGAATTCTCCACCATAGGTATCACCTCACATTTCTCTGTATGAAATGTCATCTGTCACGTGTCTGTTCCTCCCACCAGCCTGTCTATATCCTCCTGAAGACTCTCACTATCCTCTTCACAGTTCACAATAATTCCAAGCTTTGTGTCATGTGTGAATATTAACAATATGTCCTGCCTGGATCATTAATAACTGATCCTAACATCAGTCCCTGGGGAACTGCACTATATATCTTCCTCCAGTCTAAATAATAACAGTTCATCACAACACTCTGTTTCCTCTCACTCAGCCCATTTCCTATCCTTTCTGTATCTCTCCTTTTTATTCCATGGGCTGCAGTTTTGCTGGTAATTCTATTACAGGTCACTGAACCAAACACGTTTTGGGAATCCAGATACACCACATCAAACACATTCCCCTCAATAACCCTTCCTGAAACGTACAGCTCGAGCTTATCCAGCTGACCACACTTCATGTAAATGTGTTCAAAGACACAAGATGTACGGGAAATCTATACAGAGCGCAGAACGATCCCAGGCTCCATCCCCAGCCTCTGCTGAGTGAGCACAGGAAGATCCCAGGCTCCATCTCCAGACTGTGCTGTGAACTATTCTGAGAAAGTGTGGCACTGAATACCAGACACAGAGCACAGGAAGATCCCGGGCTCCATCCCCAGCCTGACCTAAGTGAGCTGCTCTCACATAATGTGGTACTGATCCCCATTCTTAGAGCACAGAAAGATCCCAGGCCCCATTCCTGGCCTCTGCTGAGCTAACACCTTGTTGTAACAGTTGTTATCAGTGTATGATCGTCCCTCACTGTGGAGTGGATGGAAGGCTGGAGTTCTCCATCTCCTGCATCACCACCAGCAGCTCATCCAACTTGAGTGTGTGTGATGTGGGGAAAGGATCAGGACATTGTGATCAGTCAGGAACTCCCAGACCCACTGCAAGAGAGAGAGTGGCAGCAATTAGAATCACACAATGAGGGTTAACCACATGGTATGGTACTGAGCCCAATACAGAGGACAGGGAGATCCCAGACTCCATCCACAGCCTCTGATGAGTGAGCTGTTCTCAACCAGTCTGGCACTGAGCCCCACCCAACGAGCACAGGAAGATCCCAAGCTCCATCCCCAGCCTGTGCTGTGTTTCTCCCTACTCTACCCTCTGTTCACGGTGGGTGATTTTACCTCACTGTGGTGTGGAGGAAGACTCAATTTATCCTTCTCAAGTATCAACGTCAGTGTGTCTTCAATGTCATAGAGTGAGAGTTATACAGCACAGAAACAGGCCCTTCGGCCCATCATGTCTGTGCTGCCCAACAGCACCTTTCTATTCCAATCCCATTTTTCCAGCACATGGCCTGTAGCCTTGTATACTATGGCGTTTCAAGTGCTCATCTAAATATTTAAATGTTGTCAGGGTTCCTGCCTCTCCTACCCCTTCAGGCAGTGTATTCCAGATTTCAACCACCCTCTGGGAGAAAAATATATTCCTCAAACCCCCTTTAAACCTCTGGCCCCTTACCTTAAATCTATGACCCCTGGTTATTGAACCCTCGGAGAAGGGGAAAAGTTTCTGTCTATCTAACCTATCAAAGCCCCTCCTAATTTGGTTTTCCTCAATCATGTCCACTCTCAGAGTTTTCTGCTTCACGGAAAACATCCCAGCCTTTTCAGTCTCTCTTCATCGCTGAAATGTTCCAGCGACGCAAAATCCTGGTGAATCTCCTCTGACCTTCTGCACTTTCTAGGGTCCTACCATCCATTGTATATTCTCTTGCCTTGTTAGTCCTCCCAAAATGCATTACCTCACACTTCTCAAGATTAAATTACATTTCCCACTGCTCCGCCCATCTTACCAGCCCATCTACATAGTCCTTTAATCTAAGGCTTTCCTCCTCCCTATTGACGACACCACTAATTTTCGTGTCATCTGCGAACTTACTGATGATACCTCATACAATCACGTCCAAAATATTAATGTGCACTACAAACAGCAAGGGTCCCAGCACCGATCCATGTGGTACACCACTGGTAACAGGCTTCCAATCACACAAACAACCCTCACCCATTACCCTCTGCCTCCCGCCACAAAGCCATTTTTGGATTCAATTTGCCAAATTGCCCTGGATCCCATGGGCTCTTACCATCTTAACCAACCTCCCATGTGGGACCTTATCAAAAGCCTTACTGAAGTCCATGTATACTACATCAACTGCTTTAACCTCATCTGCACATCTGGTCACCTCCTCGAAAAATTCATATCAAGTTAGTCAGACACGATCTCCCCCTGACAAATCCATAGTGACTATCCCTGATTAATCCCTGCCTCTCCTCGTGGAGATTAATCCTGTCCCTCAGATTTTTTTCCAATAGTTCCCCAACCACTGATGTTAGACTCACTAACCTGTATTTACCTAGTTTATCCCTGCCACCCTTCTTAAATAATGGTACCACATTCGCTGCCCTCTAGTCGTCTGGTACCTCTCCTGTGGCCAAAGAGGGTTTGCAAATTTGTGTCCGAGGCCCTGCAATCTCCTCCCTTGCCTCCGATAATGGCCTGGGATACATTTCATCTGAGCCTGGGGATTTATCCACTTTTAAGCCCGCTAAAACAGCGAATACTTACTCCCTTTCAATGCTAATATGTTCAAGTATATCACAATCCCACTCCCTAATCTCTACACCGACATCATTCTTCTCCAAAGTGAACACAGATGAAAAGTAATAATTTAAAACCTCACCCATGTCCTCCGGTTCCACAAACAGATTGCCACTTTGGTTCCCTCATGGGATCTAATATTTTCCTGGTTATCTTCTTGCCCTTGACATACTGATAAAACATCTTAGGATTTTCCTTTATCTTGCCTGCTAGTGTTTTTTCATGTCCCTTCCCCACTCTCCGAATTACTTTTTTGAAGTACCCTCCAGCACTTTCTATACTCCTCTACTGCCTCTGCTGTTATCAGCGCTCTGAATCTGCCTTAAGCCTCCTATTTTTTCCTGATCTAATCCTCTATATCCCTTAACATTCAGGGTTCCCTGGGCCTGTTAGTCCTACCCTTCACCTTAACAGGTACATGTTGACTCTAAACTCTCACTATTTCCTCTTTGAAAGACTCCCACTGATCTGATGTCAACTTTCATAGAACATAGAACAGTACAGCACAGTACAGGCCCTTCGGCCCACGATGTTGTGGCAAACCTTTAACCTACACTAAGATCAAACTAACTACCTATCCTTAATTCTACTATCATCCATGCACCGATCCAAGAGTCGCTTAAATGTCCCTAATGTATCTGCTTCTACTACCACCGCTGGCAGCACATTCCACACACCCACCAATCTCTGTGTAAAGAACCTACCTCTGACATCTCCCCGAAACCTTCCTCCAATCATCTTAAAATTATGCCCCCTGGTGATAGCCTTTTCCACCCTGGGAAAAAGTCTCTGGCTGTCCACTCTATCTATGCCTCTCATCATCTTGTACCCCTCTATCAAGTCACCTCTCATCCTTCTTCGCTCCAATGAGAAAAGCCCGAGCTCCCTCAATCTTTCTTCATAAGACATGCCCTCCAGTCCAGGCAGCATCCTGGTAAATCTCCTCTGCACCCTCTCTAAAGCTTCCACATCCTTCAGATAATGAGGCGACCAGAACTGAACACAATATTCCAAGTGTGTTCGAACCAGTGCCTTATAGAGCTGCAGCATAACCTCGCGGCTCTTAAACTCAATTCCCCTGTTAATGAAAGCCAACACACCATACGCCTTCTTAACAACCCTATCAACTTGGGTGGCAACTTTGAGCGATCTATGGACATGGAGCCCAAGATCCCTCTGTTCCTCCACACTACCAAGAATCCTGTCTTTAAGTCTGTATTCTGCATTCAAATTCGACCTTCCAAAATGAATCACTTCACACTTTTCCAGGTTGAACTCCATCTGCCACTTCTCAGCCCAGCTCTGCATCCTGCCAATGTCCCGTTGCAACCTACAACAGCCTTCCACATTATCCACAACTCCAGCAACCTTCGTGTCATCGGCAAACCTGCTAACCCAGCCTTCCACTTCCTCATCCAAGTCATTTATAAAAATCACAAAGAGCAGAGGTCCCAGAACAGATCCTTGTGGAACACCACTGGTCACTGAGCTCCATGCTGAATACTTTCCATCTACTACCACCCTCTGACTTCTATGGGCCAGACAATTCTGTATCCAGAAAGCCAACCTTCCCTGTATCCCATGCCTCCTCACTTTCTGAATGAGCCTACCATGGGGAACCTTATCAAACGCCTTGCTAAAATCCATATACACCACATCCACTGCTCTTCCTTCATCAATGTGTTTTGTCACATCTTCAAAGAATTCAATAAGGCTTGTGAGGCATGACCTGCCCCTCAAAAAGCAATGCTGACTGTCTCTAATCAAACCATGCTTTTCCAAATAATCATAAATCCTGTCTCTCAGAATCCTCTCCAATAATTTGCCCACTACCGATGTAAGACTGACAGGTCTATAATTCTCAGGGTTATCCCTATTCCCTTTCTTGAACAAGGGAACAACATTTGCCACCCACCAATCATCCAGTACGACTCCAGTGGACAGTGAAGACGCAAAGATCATCGCCAAAGGAGCAGCAATCTCTTCCCTTGCTTCCCGTAATAACCTTGGGTATATCCCGTCTGGCCCCGGAGACTTATCTGTCCTCATATCATTCAACATTTTCAGTACATCCTCCCTCTTAACCTCAACCTGTTTGAGCATATCAGCCTGTTTCACGCTTTCCTCACAAACGACCAGGTCCCTCTCACTAGTGAATACTGAAGCAAAGTATTCATTTAGGACCTCCCCTACCTCCTCCGACTCCAGGCACAAGTTCCCTCCACTATCCCCGATCGGCCCTACCCTCACTCTGGCCATCCTCTTGTTCCTCACATAAGTGTAGAACGCCTTGGGATTTTCCTTAATCCTACCTGCCAAGACTTTTTCATGTCCCGTTCTAGCTCAAAGTCCATTCTTCAGTTCCTCCCTGGCTACCTTGTAACCATCTAGAACCCTGTCTGATCCTTGCTTCCTCAACCTTAAGTAAACTTCCTTCTTCCTCTTGACTAGCTGTTCCACTTCTCTTATCATCCAAGGTTCCTTCACCCTACCATCCCTTCCCTGCCTCATCAGGACAAACCTATCCAGCAGTCGCAGCAAGTGCTCCCTAAACAACCTCCACATTTCTGTCGTGCATTTCCCTGAGAACATCTGTTCCCAGTTTATGCTCCCCAGTTCCTGCCTAATAGCATTGTAATTCCCCCTCCCCCAATTAAATATTTTCCCATCTCGTCTGCTCCTGTCCCTCTCCAAGACTATTGTAAAGGTCAGGGAGTTGTGATCACTATCACCGAAATGCTCTCCCACCGAGAGATCTGCCACCTGGCCTGGTTCGTTGCCAAGCACCAAATCCAACATAGTCTCCCCTCTAGTCGGCCTATCTACATATTGAGTCAGGAAACCTTCCTGGACACACCTGACAAAAACTGCTCCATCCAAACTATTTGCACTGAGGAGGATCCAATCAATATTAGGGAAGTTGAAGTCACCCATGACAACAACCCTGTTACTTCTGCACCTTTCCAAATTCTGCCTCCCAATCTGTTCCTCCATGTCTCTGTTGCTATTTGGGGGTCTATAGAAAACTCCCAACAAAGTGACTGCTCCTTTCCTGTTTCTGACTTCCACCCATAATGACTCAGTAGACAAACCCTCCTCGACGACCTCCCTTTCTGCAGCTGTGATACTATCCCTGATTAGCAATGCCACTCCCCCACCTCTTTTACCTCCCTCCCTATGCCTTTTGAAACATCCAAACCCCGGAACACCCAACATCCATTCCTGCCCCTGTGATATCCAAGTCTCCGTAATGGCCACAACATCGTAGCTCCAAGTACTGATCCTTTCTCTAAGTTCATCACCCTTATTCCTGACACTTTCTGCGTTAAAATAGACACACTTCAACCCATCATACTGGCTGCAACTTTGCCCTGTCAACTGTCTAACCTTCCTCACAGACACTCTGCACTCGGTCTCTGCCTGTTCAAACAGCTATCCCATCCACTGATCCGTAGCTCCGGTTCCCATCCCCCTGCAAGACAAGTTCAAACCCTCCCGAAAAGCTCCAGCAAACCTCCTGCCCAGGATATTGGTGCCCCTCCAGTTCAGATGCAACCCGTCCTTTTTGTACAGGTCCCACCCTCCCCAGAAGATATCCCAATGTCCTACATATCTGAATCCCTCCCTCCTGCACCAGTTCTGTAGCCACGTGCTCAGCTGCCAATTGAATTCAAGCCTCTATTAATACCAGCTGGAGTGGTACTGAGTCCCACTCACACACCAGGAAAGAGCCAATTCAATCCAGGCCTCTATTAATACCAGCTGGAGTGGTACTGAGTCCCACTCACACACCAGAAAGAGCCAATTCAATCCAGGCCTCTATTAATACCAGCTGGAGTGGTACTGAGCCCCACTCACACGCCAGGAGAGTGTCAATTCAATCTAGGCCTCTATTAACACCAGCTGGAGTGGTACTGAGTCCCACTCACACACCAGAAAGAGCCAATTCAATCCAGGCCTCTATCAATACCAGCTGGAGTGGTACTGAGCCCCACCCACAAACCAGGAAAGTGTCAATTTAAACCAAATTTCTATTAATATCAGCTGGAGTGGTACTGATCCCCACTCACACACCAGGAAAGTGCCAATTCAATCCAGGCCTCTATTAATACCAGCTGGAGTGGTACTGAGCCCCACTCACACACCAGGAAAGTGTCAATTCAAACCAGACCTATATTAATACCAGCTGGAGTGGTACTGAGTCCCACTCACACACCAGGAAAGAGGCAATTCAATCCAGACCTCTATTAATACCAGCTGGAGTCAGACTGAGCCCCACGCACACACCAGGAAAGAGGCAATTCAAACTAGGCCTCTATTAATACCAGCTGGAGTGGTACTGAGTCCCACTCACGCTCCAGGAAAAGGGTAATTCAATCCTGGTCTCTATTAATACCAGCTGGAGTGGTACTGAGCCCCATTCACACACCTGGAAAGAGCAAAATCAATCCAGGCCAATTTAATTCCAGCTGGAGTGGTACTGAGTCCCACTCACACACCAGGAAAGACCCAATTCAATCAAGACCTCTATTCATACCAGCTGGAGTGGCACTGAGCCCCACTCGCACACCAGGAAAGAGCCAATTCAATCCAGTCCTCTATTAATACCAGCTGGGGTGGTTGTGAGTCCCACTCACACACCAGGAAAGAGGCAATTAAATCCAGGCCTTTATTAATACCAGCTGGAGTGGTACTGAGCCCCACGCACACACCAGGAAAGAGGCAATTCAATCCAGGCCTCTATTAATACCAGCTGGAGTGGTTCTGAGTCCCACTCAAACACCAGGAAAGAGGCAATTCAATCAAGACCTCTATTAATACCAGCTGGAGTGATACTGAGTCCCACTCACACACTGGAAGATAGGCAATTCAATCCAGGTTTCTATTAATACCAGCTGGAGTGGTACTGAGTCCCACTCACACACCAGGAAAGTTTAAATTCTATCGAGGCCTCTCTTAATACCTGCAGATGTGGTACTGAGCCTCTTTGACACAGGAGGAAAGAGACAATTTATTTCTGAACACTATCAATATCAGTTGGAGTTGCACAAAGTCCCACTCACACACCAGGAAAGAGCCAATTTAAACCAGACCTCTATTAATACCAGCTGCAGTGGTACTGATCCCCACCCACACACCAGGAAAGAGCCTATTCAATCCAGGTCTCTATTAATACCAGCTGGAGTGGTACTGAGCCCCACTCACACACCCGGAAAGAGGCAATTCAATCCAGGCCTCTATTAATACCTGCTGGAGTGGTACTGAGTCCCACTCACACACCATGAAAGAGCCAATTCAATCCAGGCCTCTATTAATACCTGCTGGAGTGGTACTGAGTCCCACTCACACACCATGAAAGAGCCAATTCAATCCAGACCTCTATTAATACCAGCTGGAGTGGTACTGAGCCCCACTCACACACCCGGAAAGAGGCAATTCAATCCAGGCCTCTATTAATACCTGCCGGAGTGGTACTGAGTCCCACTCACACACCATGAAAGAGACAATTCAATCCAGGCCTCTATTAATACCTGCTGGAGTGGTACTGAGTCCCACTCACACACCATGAAAGAGCCAATTCAATCCAGGCCTCTATTAATACCAGCTGGAGTGATACTGAGTCCCACACACACACCAGGAAAAGAGCCAATTCAATCAAGACCTCTATTAATACCAGCTGGAGTGACACTGAGCCCCACTCGCACACCAGGAAAGAGCCAATTCAATCCAGGCCTCTATTAATACCAGTTTGAGTGGTACTGAGCCCCACTCGCACACCAGGAAAGAGCCAATTCAATCCAGGCCTCTATTAATACCAGCTGGAGTAGTTGTGAGACCCATTCACACACCAGGAAAGAGGCAATTCAATCCAGGCCTTTATTAATACCAGCTGGAGTGGTATTGAGCCCCACTCACTCACCAGGAAAGAGGCAATTCAATCCAGGCCTCTATTAATACCAGCTGCAGTGGTTCGGAGTCCCACTCACACACCAGGAAAGAGGCAATTCAATTCAGGCCTCTATTAATACCAGCTGGAGTGGTACTGAGCCCCACTTACACACCAGGAAAGAGGCAATTCAATTCAGGCCTCTATTAATACCAGCTGGAGTGGTTCTGAGTCCCACTCACACAGCAGGAAAGAGACAAATCAATACAGACCTCTATCAATACCAGCTGGAGTGGTACTGAGTCCCACTCACACACCAGGAAAGAGGCAATTCAATCCAGGTCTCTATTAATACCAGCAGGAGTGGTACTGAGCCCTACTCACACACCAGGAAAGAGTCAATTCAATCCAGGCCTCTATCAATACCAGCTGGAGTGGTACTAAGACTCACTCACACACCAGGGAAGAGCCAATTCAAACCAGGCCTCTATTAATACCAGCTGGAGTGGTACCGAGTCCCACTCACACACCAGGAAAGAGGCAATTCAATCCAGGCCTCTATTAATACCAGCTGGAGTGGTACTGAGCCCCACTCACACACCAGGAAAGAGTCAATTCAATCCAGGCCTCTATCAATACCAGCTGGAGTGGTACTGAGCCCCACTCACACACCAGGGAAGAGCCAATTCAATCCAGGCCTCTATTAATACCAGCTGCAGTGGTACTGAGCCCCACTCACACACCCGGAAAGGGGCAATTCAATCCAGGCCTCTATTAATACATGCTGGAGTGGTACTGAGTCCCACTCACACACCATGAAAGAGCCAATTCAATCCAGGCGTCTATTAATACCAGCTGGAGTGGTACTGAGTCCCACTCACACACCAGGAAAGAGCCAATTGAATCCAGGCCTCTATTAATACCAGCTGGAGTGGTTGTGAGTCCCACTCACACACCAGGAAAGAGGCAATACAATCCAGGCCTCTATTAATACCAGCTGGAGTGGTACTGAGCCCCACTCACACACCAGGAAAGAGCCAATTCAATCCAGGCCTCTATTAATACCAGCTGGAGTGGCACTGAGCCCCACACGCACACCAGGAAAGAGGCAATTCAATCCAGGCCTCTATGAATACCAGCTGGAGTGGTTCTGAGTCCCACTCAAACACCAGGAAAGAGGCAATTCAATCCAGGCCTCTATTAATACCAGCTGGAGTGGTACTGAGTCCCACTCACACACCAGGAAAGTTTAATTTCAATCTAGGCCTCTACAAATACCTGCCGGAGTGGTACTGAGCCCCACACTCACACCAGACAGAAGCAATTCAATCCAGGCCTCTATTAATACCAGCTGGATTGGGTCTGAGTCAAACTGAAACACCAGGAAAGAGGCAATTCAATCCAGGCCTCTATTAATACCAGTTGGAGTGGTACTGAGCCCCACTCACACACCAGGAAAGAGCAAATTCAATCCAGGCCTCTATTAATACCAGCTGGAGTGGCACTGAGCCCCACTCGCACACCAGGAAAGAGGCAATTCAATCCAGGCCTCTATGAATACCAGCTGGAGTGGTTCTGAGTCCCACTCACACACCAGGAAAGTTTAATTTCAATCTAGGCCTCTACAAATACCTGCTGGAGTGGTACTGAGCCCCACACTCACACCAGTCAGAACCAATTCAATCCAGGCCTCTATTAATACCAGCTGGATTGGGTCTGAGTCAAACTGAAACACCAGGAAAGAGGCAATTCAATCCAGGCCTCTATTAATACCAGTTGGAGTGGTTCTGAG
Source organism: Heterodontus francisci (assembly GCF_036365525.1). Classification (NCBI taxonomy): domain Eukaryota; kingdom Metazoa; phylum Chordata; class Chondrichthyes; order Heterodontiformes; family Heterodontidae; genus Heterodontus; species Heterodontus francisci. The sequence goes on from NW_027141432.1 coordinate 1,890,879, forward strand.
TCCCACTCACACAGCAGGAAAGAGACAAATCAATACAGACCTCTATCAATACCAGCTGGAGTGGTCCTGAGTCCCACTCACACAGGAGGAAAGAGACAATTTATTTCTGAACACTATCAATACCAGTTGGAGATGCCCTGAGTCCCACTCACACATCAGGAAAGAGTCAATTTAAACCAGGCCTCTATTAATACCAGCTGCAGTGGTACTGATCCCCACTCACACGTCAGGAAAGAGCCAATTCAATCCAGGCCTCTATTAATACCAGCTGGAGTGGTACTGAGTCCCACTCACACATCAGGAAAGAGCCAATTCAATCCAGACCTCTATTAATACCATCTGGAGAGGTACTGAGTCCCACTCACACACCAGGGAAGAGCCAATTCAAACCAGATCTCTATTAATACCAGCTGGAGTGGCACTGAGCACCACTCACACACCAGGAAAGAGCCAAATCAATCCAGACCTCTATTAATACCATCTGGAGTGGTACTGCGTCTCTCTCACACACCAGTAAAGAGCCAATTCAATCCAGACCTCTTAATACCAGCTGGAGTGGTACTCAGTCCAACTCACAGACCAGGAAAGAGTCAATTCAATCCAGGCCTCTATTAATACATGCTGGAGTGGTACTGAGTCCCACTCACACACCAGGAAGGAGCCAAATCAATCCGGACCTCTATTAATACCAGCTGGATTGGGTCTGAGTCAAACTGAAACACCAGGAAAGAGCCAATTCTATCCGGCCTCTTATAATACCAGCTGGAGTGGTATTGAGTCCCACTCACACTCCAGGAAAGAGCCAATTCAATCCAGGCCTCAATTAATACCAGCTGGAGTGACACTGAGCCCCACTCACTCACCAGGAAAGAGCCAATTCAATCCAGGCCTCAATTAATACCAGCTGGAGTGACACTGAGCCTCACTCACACACCCATAAAGAGCCAATTCAATCAAGGCCTCTATTAATACCTGCTGGAGTGGAATTAATTCCCACTCACACACCATGAAAGATGGTGAGGGAGGGTCTGGTAGAGGGGAATGAAGAAGGAGGGAGGGGGTGGTGGAGGGGAATGAAGAGGGGGTGGTGGAGGGGAATGAAGAGGGGGAGGTGGATGGGAATGAAGAGTGGGGGGGAGGGGGTGGTGGAGGGGAATGAAGAGGGTTGAGGGAGTGGGAGGTGGAGGGGAATGAAGAGGGGGAGGTGGAGGGGAATGAAGAGGGGGAGGGAGGGGAATGAAGAGGGGGAGGGAGGGGAATGAAGAGGGGGAGGGAGGGGAATGAAGAGGGGGAGGGAGGGGGAGAGAGGGGGGGGAGGGGGAGGGAGGGGGAGGGAGGGAGGGGGAGGGAGGGGGAGGTGGATGGGAATGAAGAGGGGAGGGAGGGGTAGGTGGAGGTGAATAAAGAGGGGGATGGAGGAGATGGGGACGTGAATGAAGAGGGGGAGGGAGGAGACGGGGAGGGGAATGAAGTGGGGGAAGGAGGTGGAGGTGGTGAAGAATGAAGTGGGGGAGGGAGGGGTAGGTGGAGGGCAATGAAGAGGGGGAGGGAGGGGTAGGTGGAGGTGATTGAAGAGGGGTAGGGAGGAATAGGGGGAGTGAGGGGGAGGGAGGGGAAGTGAGGGGGAGGGAGGGGAAGGGAGGGGGAGGTGGTGAAGAATGAAGTGGCGGATGGAGGGGATGGTGGAGGGCAATGACGAGGGGGAGGGAGGGGGAGGTGGAGGGGAATGAAGAGGGGGAGGAAGGGGGAGGTGGATGGGAAATAAGAGGGGATGGAGGGGGAGGTGGATGGTAATGAAGAGGGGGAGGGAGGGGGTGGTGGAGTGGAATAAAGAGCGGGAAAGAGGGGGAGGTGGAGTGGAATGAACAATGGGAGGGCAGAGGAGGGGAATGAAGAGGGGGAGGGAGGTGGTGGTGGCTGGGAATGAAGAGGGGGAGGGAGGGGGATGGGGAGGGGGATTGAAGAGGGGGAGGAAGGGGGAGGGGGAGGGGAATGAAGAGAGGGAGGGATGGGAGGGGGAGGCGAATGAGGAGGGGGAAGGAAAGGATGGTGGATGGGCATGAAGAGGGGGAGGGAGGCGTTGGTGGAGTGGAATGAAGAGGGGGAGGGAGGGGTTGGTGGAGGGGAATGAAGAGGCGGAGGGAGGGGCAGGTGGAGGTGAATGAAGAGGGGGAGGGAGGGGGAGGGAGGGGGAGGGAGGGGGAGGGGGAGGTGAATGAAGAGGGGGAGGGGAGGGGAATGAAGAGGGGGAGGGGAATGAAGAGGGGGATGGTGGGGGAGGGGAATGAAGAGGGCGAGGGAGGGGGAGGTGGATGGCAATGAAAAGGGTGAGGGTGGGGGTGTTGGAGGGGAATGAAGAGAGGGAAGGAGGGGGAGGTGGAGTGGAATAAAGTGGGGAAGGAAGGAGGAGGGGGAGGGGAATGAAGAGGGGAGGGAGGAGGAGGGGAATGAAGAGGGGGAGGGAGGGGGTGGTGGATGGGAATGAAGAGGGGGAGGGAGGGGGACGGAGGGGTAGGTGGTGAAGTATGAAGTGACGGATGGAGGGGATGGTGGAGGGGAATGAAGAGGGGGAGGGAGGGGTTGGTGGAGGGCAATGACGAGGGGGAGGGAGGGGGTGGTCGAGGGGGAGGGAGGGGGAGGTGGTTGGGAATGAAAAGGGGGAGGATGGGGGTGTTGGAGGGGAATGAAGAGGGGGAGGCAGGGAGAGGTGGATGGGAATAGAGGGGGAGGGAGGGGGAGGTCTAGTGGAATGAAGAGTGTGAGGGAGGGGGAGGGGAATGAAGAGGGGGAGGGAGCAGGATCGGGAGGGGAATGAAGAGGGGGAGGAAGCGGGATGGGGAGGGGAATGAAGAGTGGGATGGAGGGGCGGGGGAGAGAGGGGAGGGGAATGAAGAGGGGGAGGGAGGGGGAGGCGAATGAAGAGGGGGAGGGAAAGGGTGGTGGTTGGGAATTAAGAGGGGGAGGGAGGGAGTGTTGGAGTGGAATGAAGAGGAGAAGGGAGGGGTTGGTGGAGGGGAATGAAGAGGTGGAGGGAGGGGGTGGTGGAGTGGAATGAAGAGGGGAAGGGAGGGGTAGGTGGAGGTGAATGAAGAGGGGTGGGAGGAGGAGCGGGAGAGGAATGAAGAGGGGGAGGGAGGGGGATGTAGTGAAGAATGAAGTGGGGGAGGGAGGGGATGGTGGAGGGGAATGAAGAGGGGGAGGGAGGGGTTGGTGGAGGGCAATGAAGAAGGTGTGGTACGGGGAGGGGGAGGGGAATGAGGAGTGGGAGGGAGGGGGTGGTGGAGTGGAATCAAGAGGGGGAGGGTGCGGTAGGTGGAGGTGAATGTCGAGGGTGAGGGAGGAGGAGGGGGAGGGGAATGAAGTGGGGGAGGCGAATGAAGAGGGGGAGGGAAAGGGTGGTGGATGGGAATGAAGAGGGGGAGGGAGGGGGTGTTGGAGTGGAATGAAGAGGGGGAGGGAGGGGTTGGTGGAGGGGAATGAAGAGGCGGATGGAGGGGGTGGTGTAGTGGAATGAAGAAGGGGAGGGAGGTGTAGGTGGAGGTGAATGAAGAGGGGTGGGAGGTGGAGGGGGAGGGGAATGAAGAGGGGGAGAGAGGGGGAGGGGAATGAAGAGGGGGAGAGAGGGGGAGGGGAATGAAGAGGGGGAGGGAGGGGGAGGTGGTGAAGAATGAAGTGGGGGAGGGAGGGGATGGTGGAGAGGAATGAAGAGGGGGAGGGAGGGGTTGGTGGAGGGCAATGAAGAGGGGGTGGTTCGGGGAGGGGGAGGGGGAGGGGGAGGGGGTGGTGGAGTGGAATGAAGAGGGGGAGGGAGCGGTAGGTGGAGGTGAATGAAGAGGGGGAGGGTGGAGGAGGGGGAGGGGAATGAAGAGGGGGAGGGGAATGAAGAGAGGGAGGGATGGGAGGGGGAGGCGAATGAGGAGGGGGAAGGAAAGGATGGTGGATGGGCATGAAGAGGGGGAGGGAGGCGTTGGTGGAGTGGAATGAAGAGGGGGAGGGAGGGGTTGGTGGAGGGGAATGAAGAGGCGGAGGGAGGGGCAGGTGGAGGTGAATGAAGAGGGGGAGGGAGGGGGAGGGAGGGGGAGGGAGGGGGAGGGGGAGGTGAATGAAGAGGGGGAGGGGAGGGGAATGAAGAGGGGGAGGGGAATGAAGAGGGGGATGGTGGGGGAGGGGAATGAAGAGGGCGAGGGAGGGGGAGGTGGATGGCAATGAAAAGGGTGAGGGTGGGGGTGTTGGAGGGGAATGAAGAGAGGGAAGGAGGGGGAGGTGGAGTGGAATAAAGTGGGGAAGGAAGGAGGAGGGGGAGGGGAATGAAGAGGGGAGGGAGGAGGAGGGGAATGAAGAGGGGGAGGGAGGGGGTGGTGGATGGGAATGAAGAGGGGGAGGGAGGGGGACGGAGGGGTAGGTGGTGAAGTATGAAGTGACGGATGGAGGGGATGGTGGAGGGGAATGAAGAGGGGGAGGGAGGGGTTGGTGGAGGGCAATGACGAGGGGGAGGGAGGGGGTGGTCGAGGGGGAGGGAGGGGGAGGTGGTTGGGAATGAAAAGGGGGAGGATGGGGGTGTTGGAGGGGAATGAAGAGGGGGAGGCAGGGGGAGGTGGATGGGAATAGAGGGGGAGGGAGGGGGAGGTCTAGTGGAATGAAGAGTGTGAGGGAGGGGGAGGGGAATGAAGAGGGGGAGGGAGCGGGATCGGGAGGGGAATGAAGAGGGGGAGGAAGCGGGATGGGGAGGGGAATGAAGAGTGGGATGGAGGGGCGGGGGAGAGAGGGGAGGGGAATGAAGAGGGGGAGGGAGGGGGAGGCGAATGAAGAGGGGGAGGGAAAGGGTGGTGGTTGGGAATTAAGAGGGGGAGGGAGGGAGTTTTGGAGTGGAATGAAGAGGAGAAGGGAGGGGTTGGTGGAGGGGAATGAAGAGGTGGAGGGAGGGGGTGGTGGAGTGGAATGAAGAGGGGGAGGGAGGGGTAGGTGGAGGTGAATGAAGAGGGGTGGGAGGAGGAGCGGGAGAGGAATGAAGAGGGGGAGGGAGGGGGATGTAGTGAAGAATGAAGTGGGGGAGGGAGGGGATGGTGGAGGGGAATGAAGAGGGGGAGGGAGGGGTTGGTGGAGGGCAATGAAGAAGGTGTGGTACGGGGAGGGGGAGGGGAATGAGGAGTGGGAGGGAGGGGGTGGTGGAGTGGAATCAAGAGGGGGAGGGTGCGGTAGGTGGAGGTGAATGTCGAGGGTGAGGGAGGAGGAGGGGGAGGGGAATGAAGTGGGGGAGGCGAATGAAGAGGGGGAGGGAAAGGGTGGTGGATGGGAATGAAGAGGGGGAGGGAGGGGGTGTTGGAGTGGAATGAAGAGGGGGAGGGAGGGGTTGGTGGAGGGGAATGAAGAGGCGGATGGAGGGGGTGGTGTAGTGGAATGAAGAAGGGGAGGGAGGTGTAGGTGGAGGTGAATGAAGAGGGGTGGGAGGTGGAGCGGGAGGGGAATGAAGAGGGGGAGAGAGGGGGAGGGGAATGAAGAGGGGGAGAGAGGGGGAGGGGAATGAAGAGGGGGAGGGAGGGGGAGGTGGTGCAGAATGAAGTGGGGGAGGGAGGGGATGGTGGAGAGGAATGAAGAGGGGGAGGGAGGGGTTGGTGGAGGGCAATGAAGAGGGGGTGGTTCGGGGAGGGGGAGGGGGAGGGGGAGGGGGTGGTGGAGTGGAATGAAGAGGGGGAGGGAGCGGTAGGTGGAGGTGAATGAAGAGGGGGAGGGTGGAGGAGGGGGAGGGGAATGAAGAGGGGGAGGGGAATGAAGAGGGGGAGGGAGGGGGTTGTGGTTGGGAATTAAGAGGGGGAGGGTGGGGGTGGTGGATGGGAATGAAGAGGGGGAGGGGGAGGGGAAGGAAGAAGGGTAGGGAGGGGGAGGGGGAGGTGGAGGGGAATGAAAAGGGGTAGGGAGGAGGTGGTGGAGGAGAATGAAGAGGCGGAGGGAGTTGTGGTGGAGTGGAATGAAGAGGGTTGAGGGAGTGTGAGGTGGAGGGGAATGAAGAGGGGGAGGGAGGGGGAGGTGGATGGGAATGAAGAGGGGAGGGAGGGGTAGGTGGAGGTGAATGAAGAGGGGTAGGGAGGAGGCGGGGGAGGGGAATGAAGAGGGGGAGGGAGCGGGTGGTGGAGTGGAATGAAGAGGGGGAGGGAGGGGTAGGTGGTGAAGAATGAAGTGGGGGAGGGAGGGGATGGTGGAGGAGAATGAAGAGGGGTAGGGAGGGGAAGGTGGAGGGCAATGAAGCGGGTGGGCTCCGGGGAGGGGGAGGGAGGGGGTGGTGGAGTGGAATGAAGAGGGGGAGGGAGGGGTAGGTGGAGGTGAATGAAGAGTGGGAGGGAGGAGGAGGGGGAGGGAAATGAAGATGGGGAGGGAGGTGTAGGTGGAGGTGAATGAAGAGGGGGAGGGCGGGGTAGGTGGAGGTGAATGAAGAGTGGGAGGGAGGAGGAGGGGGAGGGGAATGAAGATGGGGAGGGAGGGGTAGGTGGATGGGAATGAAGAGGGGGAGGGAGGGGGTGTTGGAGTGGAATGAAGAGGGGGAGGGAGGTGTAGGTGGAGGTGAATGAAGAGGGGTGGGAGGAGGAGGGGAGGGGAATGAAGAGGGGGAGAGAGGGGGAGGGGAATGAAGAGGGGGAGGGAGGGGGAGGTGGTGAAGAATGAAGTGGGGGAGGGAGGGGATGGTGGAGGGGAATGAAGAGGGGGAGGGAGGGGTTGGTGGAGGGCAATGAAGAGGGCGAGGGAGAAGGAGGTGGAGGGGAATGAAGAGGGGGAGGGAGAGGAGGTGGATGGGAATGAAGAGGGGGTGGTACGGGGAGGGAGGGGGAATGAAGAGGGGGAGGTAGGGGTTGGTGGAGTGGAATGAAGAGGGGGAGGGAGGGGTAGGTGGAGGTGAATGAAGAGGGGGAGGGCGGACGAGGGGGAGGGAGCGGGAGGGGAATGAAGAGGAGGAGGGAGGGGGAGGGAGGGGGAGGGGGTGAACAATGAAGTGACGGATGGAGGGGATGGTGGAGGGGAATGAAGGGGGGAGGGTGGGGTTGGTGGAGGGCAATGACGAGGGAGAGGGAGGGGTGGTGGAGTGGAATGAAGAAGAGGAGGAAGGGGTTTTTAGAGGGGAATGAAGAGGGAGAGGGAGAGGGAGGTGGATGGGAATGAAGATGGGGAGGGAGCGGAGGTGGAGGTGAAAGAAGAGGGGAAGGGAGGGGGAGGTGGAGGAGAATGAAGATGGGGTGCGAGGGGGAGGTGGAGGAGAATGAAGATGGGGTGCGAGGGGGAGGTGGAGGGGAATGAAAAGGGGAGGGAGGGTGAGGTGGAGGGGAATGAAAAGGGGAGGGAGGGGGTGGTTGAGGGGAATGAAGAGGGGGAGGGATGGGGAGGTGGAGGAGAATGAAGAGGGGAAGGGAGGGGGAGGTGGATGGGAATGAAGAGGGGGAGGGAGAGTGAGGTGGATGGGAATGAAGATGGGGAGGAAGGGGCAGGTAGAGGGGAATGATGAAGGAGAGGGAGGGGGTGGTGGAGTGGAATAAATAGGGGAGGGAGGGGGTGGCAGAGGGGAATGAAGAGGGGGAGGGAGGGGGAGGTGGTGAAGAATGAAGAGGGGAGGGAGGGGGTGTTAGAGGGGAATGAGGAGGGGGAGGGAGGGGGATGTGGAGGGGAATGAAGAGGTGGATGGAGGGGTAGGTGGAGGGGAATGAAGAGGGGGAAGGTGGAGGACGGGGAGGGAATGAAGAGGGGGAGGGAGGGGAGGGGAATGAAGAGGGGCAGGGAGGGGGAGGGAAGGGGAGGTGGTGAAGAATGAATTGGGGAGGGAGGGGATGATGGAGGGGAATGATGAGGGGGAGGGAGGGGTTGGTGGAGGGCAATGAAGAGGGCGAGGTACGGGGAGGGGAAGGGAGGGGGTGGTGGAGTGGAATGAAGAGGGGGAGGGAGGGGTAGGTGGAGGTGAATGAAGAGGGGGTGGGAGGAGGAGGGGGAGGGGAATGAAGAGTGGGAGGGTGGGCGAGGGGAATGAAGAGGTGTAGGGAGGGGGTGGTTGAGTGGAATAAAGAGGGGGAGGGAGGGGGAGGTGTAGTGGAATGAAGAGTGGGAGGGAGGGGGACGGGAATGAAGAGTGGGAGGGAGGGGGACGGGAATAAAGAGTGGGAGGGATGCGGTGGTGGATGGGAATGAAGAGGGGCAGGGAGCGGGATGGGGAGGGGAATGAAGAGGGGGAAGGAGTGGGAGGGGGAGGGTGGGGATGTTGGAGTGGAATGACGAGGGGGATGGAGGGGTTGGTGGAGGGGAATGAAGAGGGGGTGGGCGGGGGTGGTAGGGTGGAATGAAGAGGGGGAGGGAAGGGTAGGTGGAGGTGAATCAAGATGGGGAGGGAGGCGGTGGTCTTTGGGAATGAAGAGGGGAGGCAGCGGGATGGGGAGGGGAATGAAGAGGGGGAGGGAGGGGGCGGGCTAGGGAGGGGGAGGGGTGGCAAATGACGAGGGGGAGGGAAAGGGTGGTGGATGGGAATGAAGAGGGGAAGGGAGTGGGTGTTGGAGTGGAATGAAGAGGGGGAGGAAGGGGTAGGTGCAGGTGAATGAAGAGGGGGAGGGAGGAGGAGGGGTCGGGGAATGAAGAGGGGGAGGGAGTGGGAGGTGGTGAAGAATGAAGTGGGGGAGGGAGAGGATGGTGGAGGGGAATGAAGAGGGGGAGGGTGGGGTTGGTGGAAGGGCAATGAAGACGGGGTGGTACGGGGAGGGGGAGGGAGGGGGTGGTGGAGGTGAATGAAGAGGGGGAGGGACGGGGAGGGAAGGGGAGGTGGTGAAGAATGAAGTGGCGGATGGAGGGGATGGTGGAGGGGAATGAAGAGGGTGAGGGAGGGGTTGGTGGAGGGCAATGACGAGGGGGAGGGAGGGGGTGGGGGAGTGGAATGAAGAGGGGTGGGAGGGGTGGTAGAGGGAAATGAAGAGGGGAGGGAGGGGGAGATGGAGAAGAATGAAGAGGGGAGGGAGGGGGTTTTGGAGTGGAATGAGGAGGGGGATGGAGGGGTTGGTGGACGGGAATGAAGAGGGGGAGGGAGGGGGAGGTGGTGAAGAATGAAGTGGGGGAGGTAGGGGAATGAAGAGGGGGAGGGAGGGGTTGGTGGAGTGGAATGAAGAGGGGTAGGGAGGGGGAGGTGGAGGTGAATGAATAGGGGGAGAGAGGGGGTGGGGAATGAAGAGGGGGAGGGAGGCGGAGGGAGGGGAGGTGGTGACGTATGAAGGGGCGGATGGTGGGGATGGTGGACGGGAAACAAGAGGGGGATGGAGGGGGTGGTGGAGCGGAATGAAGAGGGGGAGGGAGGGGGAGGTGGTTAAGAATGAAGAGGGGGAGGGAGGTGGTGTTAGAGGGGAAAGAAGAGGGAGAGGGAGGGGGTTGTGGAGGGGGTGGTGGAGTGGAATAAAGTGGGGGAGGGAGGGGGAGGTGCAGTGGAATAAAGAGGGGGAGTGAGGGGGAGGTGGAGGTGAATTAAGAGTGGGAGGGAGGAGGAGGGGGAGGGAGGGGTAGGAGGAGGTGAATGAAGAGGGGAGGTAGGGGAGGGGAATGAAGAGGGGCAGGGAGGGGGAGGGAAGGGGAGGTGGTGAAGAATGAATTGGGGAGGGAGGGGAATGATGAGGGGGAGGGAGGGGTGGTGGATGGGAATGAAGAGGGGGAGGGAGGGGGTGTTGGAGTGGAATGAAGAGGGGAGGGAGGTGTAGGTGGAGGTGAATGAAGAGGGGTGGGAGGAGGAGGGGGAGGGGAATGAAGAGGGGAGAGAGGGGGAGGGAGGGGTTGGAGGAGGGCAATGAAGAGGGCGAGGGAGAGGGTGGTGGAGGGGAATGAAGAGGGGGAGGGAGGGGTTGGTGGATGGCAATGAAGAGGGCGAGGGAGAGGGAGGTGGAGGGGAATGAAGAGGGGGAGGGAGAGGAGGTGGATGGGAATGAAGAGGGGGATGGAGGGGTTGGTGGAGGGAAATGAAGAGGGCGAGGGAGAGGGAGGTGGAGGGGAATGAAGAGGGGGAGGGAGAGGAGGTGGATGGAAATGAAGATGGGGAGGGAGGGGCTGGTAGAGGGGAATGAAGAAGGAGGGAGGGGGTGGTGGAGGGGAATGAAGAGGGGAGGGAGGGGTAGGTGGAGGTGAATGAAGAGGGGGAGGGAGGAGGCGGGGGAGGGGAATGAAGAGGGGGAGGGAGGGGGTGGTGGAGGGGAATGAAGAGGGGTAGGGAGGGGAAGGGGGAGGTGGAGGGGAATGAAGAGGGGAGGGAGGGGTAGGTGGAGGTGAATGAAGAGGGGGAGGGAGGGGGTGATGGAGGGGAATGAAGAGGGGTAGGGAGGGGAAGGTGGAGGGCAATTAAGAGGGTGGGCTCCGGGGAGGGGGAGGGAGGGGGTGGTGGAGTGGAATGAAGAGGGGGAGGGAGGGGGAGGCGAATGTGAATGAAGAGTGGGAGGGAGGAGGAGGGGGAGGGGAATGAAGATGGGGAGGGAGGGGTAGGTGGAGGTGAATGAAGAGGGGGAGGGAGGGGAGGGGAATGAAGAGGGTCAGGGAGGGGGAGGGAAGGGGAAGTGGTGAAGAATGAATTGGGGAGGGAGGGGAATGATGAGGGGGAGGGAGGTGTTGGTGGAGGGCAATGAAGAGGGCAAGGTACGGGGAGGGGGAGGGAGTGGGTGGTGGAGTGGAATGAAGAGGGGGAGGGAGGGGTAGGTGGAGGTGAATGAAGAGGGGGAGGGAGGAGGAGGGGGAGGGAAATGAAGAGTGGGGGGGGTGGGGGAGGGGAATGAAGAGGGGGAGGGAGGGGGTGGTTGAGTGGAATAAAGAGGGGGAGGGAGGGGGAGGTGTAGTGGAATGAAGAGTGGGAGGGAGGGGGACGGGAATGAAGAGGGGGAGGGATGCGGTGGTGGATGGGAATGAAGAGGGGGAGGGAGCGGGATGGGGAGGGGAATGATGAGGGGGAAGGAGTGGGTGGGGGAGGGAGGGGGTGTTGGAGTGGAATGACGAGGGGGATGGAGGGTTTGGTGGAGGGGAATGAAAAGGGGGATGGAGGGGGTGGTGGAGTGGAATGAAGAGGGGGAGGGAGGTGGAGGGGGAGGGGAATGAAGAGGGGAGAGAGGGGGAGGGGAATGAAAAGGGGGAGGGAGGGGGAGGTGGTGAAGAATGAAGTGGGGGAGGGAGGGGATGGTGGAGGGGAATGAAGAGGGGGAGGGAGGGGTTGGTGGAGGGCAATGAAGAGGGGGTGGTACGGGGAGGGAGGGGGAATGAAGAGGGGGAGGTACGGGTTGGTGGAGGTGAATGAAGAGGGGGAGGGAGGGGGAGGGAGGGTGAGGGAAGGGGAGGTGGTGAACAATGAAGTGATGGATGGAGGGGATGGTGGAGGGGAATGACGAGGGGGAGGGAGGGGTTGGTGGAGGGCAATGACGAGGGGGTGGGAGGGGGTGGTGGAGTGGAATGAAGAGGGGAGGGAGGGGTTTTTAGAGGGGAATGAAGAGGGAGAGGGAGAGGGAGGTGGATGGGAATGAAGATGGGGTGCGAGGGGGAGGTGGAGGGGAATGAAAAGGGGAGGGAGGGGGAGGTGGAGGGGAATGAAAAGGGGAGGGAGGGGGTGGTTGAGGGGAGTGAAGAGGGGGCGGGAGAGTGAGGTGGATTGGAATGAAGATGGGGAGGAAGGGGCAGGTAGAGGGGAATGATGAGGGGGAGGGAGGGGGTGGTGGAGGGGAATGAAGAGGGGGAGGGGGGGGTGGTGGAGTGGAATGAAGAGGGGGAGGGAGGGGTAGGTGGAGGTCATTGAAGAGGGGGAGCGAGGGGGCGGGAAATGAATAGGGGGAGGGAGGGGGTGGTGGTGAAGAATGAAGTGGGGGAGGGAGGGGATGGTGGAGGGGAATGAAGAGGGGGGGGAGGGGTTGGTGGAGTGGAATGAAGAGGGGAAGGGAGGAGGAGGAGGAGGGATGGGGAGGTGGTGAAGTATGAAGTGGCGTACAGAGGGGATGGTGGAGGGGAATGACGAGGGGGAGGGAGGGGTTGGTGGAGGGCAATGAAGAGGGGGAAGGTGGAGGACGGGGAGGGAAATGAAGAGGGGGAGGGTGGGGAGGGGAATGAAGAAGGGCAGGGAGGGGGACGGAAGGGGAAGTGGTGAAGAATGAATTGGGGAGGGAGGGGATGATGGAGGTGAATGATGAGGGGGATGGAGGGGTTGGTGGAGGGCAATGAAGAGGGCGAGGTACTGGGAGGGGGAGGGAGGGGGTGGTGGAGTGGAATGAAGAGGGGGAGGGAGGGGTAGGTGGAGGTGAATGAAGAGGGGGTAGGAGGAGGAGGGGGAGGGGAATGAAGAGTGGGAGGGTGAGGGAGGGAGAGGGTGGTTGAGTGGAATGAAGAGGGGGAGGGATGGGACGGGCTAGGGAGGGGGAGGGGTGGCAAATGACGAGGGGGAGGGAAAGGGTGGTGGATGGGAATGAAGAGGGGGAGCGAGTGGGTGTTGGGGTGGAATGAAGAGGGGGAGGAAGGGGTAGGTGCAGGTGAATGAAGAGGGGGAGGGAGGAGGAGGGGTCGGGGAATGAAGAGGGGGAGAGAGGGGGAAGGGAATGAAGAGGGGGAGGGAGTGGGAAGTGGTGAAGAATGAAGTGGGGGAGGGAGAGGATGGTGGAGGGGAATGAAGAGGGGGAGGGTGGGGTTGGTGGAAGGGCAATGAAGACGGGGTGGTACGGGGAGGGGGAGGGAGGGGGTGGTGGAGGTGAATGAAGAGGGGGAGGGAGGGGGAGGGAAGGGGAGGTGGTGAAGAATGAAGTGGCGGATGGAGGGGTTGGTGGAGGGGATTGAAGAGGGTGAGGGAGGGGTTGGTGGAGGGCAATGATGAGGGGGAAGGAGGGGGTGGGGGATTGGAATGAAGTGGGGAGGGAGGGGGTGGTAGAGGGGAATGAAGAGGGGGAGGGAGGGGGAGATGGAGAAGAATGAAGAGGGGGAGGGAGGGGGTTTTGGAGTGGAATGAGGAGGGGGATGGAGGGGTTGATGGAGGGGAATGAAGAGGGGGAGGGAGGGGGAGGTGGTGAAGAATGAAGTGGGGGAGGGAGGGGAATGAAGAGGGGGAGGGAGGGGTTGTTGGAGGGCAATGAAGTGGGGGTGGTACGGGGAGGGGGAGGGAGGGGGTGGTGGAGTGGAATGAAGAGGGGTAGGGAGGGGTAGGTGGAGGTGAATGAATAGGGGGAGAGAGGGGGTGGGGAATGAAGAGGGGGAGGGAGGCGGAGGGAGGGGGAGGTGGTGAAGTATGAAGGGGCGGATGGAGGGGATGGTGGAGGGGAAACAAGAGGGGGATGGAGGGGGTGGTGGAGGGGAATGAAGAGGGGGAGGGAGGGGGAGGTGGTTAAGAATGAAGAGGGGGAGGGAGGGGGTGTTAGAGGGGAAAGAAGAGGGAGAGGGAGGGGGTTGTGGAGGGGGTGGTGGAGTGGAATAAAGTGGGGGAGGTGCAGTGGAATAAAGAGGGGGAGTGAGGGGGAGGTGTAGTAGAATGAAGAGGGAGCGGGATGGGGAGGGGAATGAAGAGGGGGGAGGGGCAGGGTTGGGAGGGGGAGGGGAATGAAGAGGGGGAGGGTTGGGGAGGGGGAGGCAAATGACGAGGGGGCGGGAAAGGGTGGTGGATGGGAATGAAGAGGGGGAGGGAGTGGGTGTTGGAGTGGAATGAAGAGGGGTAGGAAGGGGTAGGTGCAGGTGAATGAAGAGGGGGAGGGAGGAGGAGGGGTCAGGGAATGAAGAGGGGGAGAGAGGGGGAAGGGAATGAAGAGTGGGAGGGAGTGGGAGGTGGAGGGGAATGAAGAGGGGTTGTACGGGGTGGTGGAGTGGAATGAAGAGGGGAGGGAGATGGTGGTAGAGGGGAATGAAGAGGGGGAGGGAGTGGGTGTTGGAGTGGAATGAAGAGGGGTAGGAAGGGGTAGGTGCAGATGAATGAAGAGGGGGAGGGAGGAGGAGGGGTCGGGGAATGAAGAGGGGGAGAGAGAGGGAAGGGAATGAAGAGGGGGAGGGAGTGGGAGGTGGAGGGGAATGAAGAGGGGTTGGATGTGGTGGTGGAGTGGAATGAAGAGGGGAGGGAGATGGTGGTAGAGGGGAATGAAGAGGGGGAGGGAGGGGGAGGTGGTGAAGAATGAAGAGGGGGAGGGAGGGGGTGTTTGAGGGGAAAGAAGAGGGAGAGGGAGGGGGTTGTGGAGGGGAATGAAGAGGGGGAGGGAAGGGGAGGTGAAGGTGAATGAAGAGTGGGAAGGTGTAGGACGGGGAGGGGAATGAAGAGGGTAAGGGAGGGGTTGGTGGAGGGCAATGACGAGGGGGAGGGAGGGGGTGGGGGAATGGAATGAGGAGGGGGATGGATGGGTTGGTGGAGGGGAATGAAGAGGGGGAGGGAGGGGGAGGTGGTGAAGAATGAAGTGGGGGAGGGAGGGGAATGAAGAGGGGGAGGGAGGGGTTGGTGGAGGGCAATGAAGTGGGGGTGGTACGGGGAGGGGGAGGGAGGGGGTGGTGGAGTGGAATGAAGAGGGGTAGGGAGGGGTAGGTGGAGGTGAATGAATAGGGGGAGAGAGGGTGTGGGGAATGAAGAAGGGGAGGGAGGCGGAGGGAGGGGGAGGTGGTGAAGTATGAAGGGGTGGATGGAGGGGATGGTGGAGGGGAAACAAGAGGGGGATGGAGGGGGTGGTGGAGGGGAATGAAGAGGGGGAGGGAGGGGGAGGTGGTTAAGAATGAAGTGGGGGAGGGAGGGGATGGTGTAGGGGAATGATGAGGGGGAGGGAGGGGTGGTGGAGTGGAATGAAGTGGGGGAGGGAGGGGGAGGGAGGGGGAGGGAATGGGAGGGAAGGGGAGGTGGTGAAGAATGAAGTGGGGGAGGGAGGGGATGGTGTAGAGGAATGATGAGGGGGAGGGAGGGGGTGGTGGAGTGGAATGAAGTGGGGGAGGGAGGGGTAGGTGGAGGTGAATTAAGAGGGGTAGGGAGGAGGAGAGGGAGGGGAATGAAGAGGGGGGAGGGAGGGGGAGGGAGGGGGAGGGGAATGAAGAGGAGGAGGGTGGGGGAGGGGAATGAAGAGGGGGAGGGAGGGGGATGTGGATGCGAATGAAAAGGGGGAGGGTGGGGGTGTTGGAGGGGAATGAAGAGGGGGAGGGAGGGGTAGGTGGATGGGAATGAAGAGGGGGAGGGAGGGGGTGGTGGAGTGGAATAAGAGGGGGAGGGAGGGGAGGTGTAGTAGAATGAAGAGTGGGAGGGAGGGGGACGGGAAGGAAGAGGGGTAGGGAGGGGGTGGTGGATGGGAATGAAGAGGGGAGGGAGGGGGAGGGGAATGAGATGGTGAGGTGGGGGGAGGGGGATGAAGAGGGGGAGGGATGGGGAGGGGAGGCGATGAAGAGGGGAGTGAAAGGGTGGTGGATGGGAATGAAGAGGGGGAGTGAGGGGGTGTTGGAGTGGAATGAAGAGGGGGAGGGAGGGGTTGGTGGAGGGCAATGAAGAGGGGGTGGTACGGGAGGTGTAGTAGAATGAAGAGTGGGAGGGAGGGGGACGGGAATGAAGAGGGGTAGGGAGGGGGGTGGTGGATGGGAATGAAGAGGGGAAAGGAGGGGGTGGTGGAGTGGAATGAAGAGGGGGAGGGAAGGGGTGTTGGAGTGGAATGAAGAGGGGGAGGGAGCGGTTGGTGGAGGGGAATGAAGAGGGGAAAGGAGGGGGTGGTGGAGTGGAATGAAGAGGGGGAGGGAGGGGTAGGTGGAGGGGAATGAAGAGGGGGAGGGAGGAGGTGGGGGAGCGGAATGAAGTGGGGAAGAGAGGCGGAGGGGAATGAATAGGGGAAGAGAGGGGGAGGGGACTGAAGAGGGGGAGGGAGTGGGAGGTGGTGGAGAATGAAGAGGGGGAGGGAGGCGATGGTGGAGGGGAATGAAGAGGGGGTGGTACGGGGAGGGGGAGGGGAATGAAGACGGGGAGGGAGGGAGCGGTGGAGTGGAATGAAGAGGGGAGGGGAGGGGTAGGTGGAGGTGAATGATAAGGGGGAGGGAGGAGGAGGGGGTGGGGAATGAAGAGGGGAAGGGAGGGGTTGGTGGAGGGCAATGATGAGGGGGAGGGAGAGGGTGGTGGAGTGGAATGAAGAGGGGAGGGAAGGGGTGGTAGAGGGGAATGAAGTGGGGGAGGGAGAGGGTTGTGGAGGGGAATGAAGAGGTGGAGGGAGGGGGAGGTGGAGTGGAATGAAGAGGGCAGGGAGGGGGTGGTGGATGGGAATGTAGAGGGGAAGTGAGGCGGTCGTGGAGCGGAATGAAAAGGGGGAGGGAGGGGGTGTTAGAGGGGAATGAAGAGGGGGAGGGAGGGGGTGGTGGAGTGGAATGAAGAGGGGGAGGGAGGGGGTGGTGGAGTGGAATGAAGAGGGGATGGAGGGGGTGGTAGAGGGGAATGAAGAGGGGGAGGGAGGGGGAGGTGGTGAAGAATGAAGAGGGGGAGGGAGGGGGTGTTGGAGTGGAATGAAGAAGGGAGGGAAGGGGTGGTTGAGGGGAATGAAGTGGGGGAGGGAGGGGGTTGTGGAGGGGAATGAAGAGGTGGAGGGAGGGGGAGGTGGAGTGGAATGAAGAGGGCTGGGAGGGGGTGGTGGATGGGAATGTACAGGGGAAGTGAGGGGGTGGTGGAGCGGAATGAAAAGGGGGAGGGAGGGGTTGTTAGAGGGGAATGAAGAGGGGGAGGGAGGGGGTGGTGGAGTGGAATGAAGAGGGGGAGGGAGGGGGTGGTGGAGTGGAATGAAGAGGGGAGGGAGGGTGTGGTAGAGGGGAATGAAGAGGGGGAGGGAGGGGGAGGTGGTGAAGAATGAAGAGGGGGAGGGGAGGGGGTGTTGGAGTGGAATGAAGAGGGGAAGGGAGTGGTTGGTGGAGGGGAATGAAGAGGGGAAAGGGGGGGTGGTGGAGTGGAATGAAGAGGGGAAGAGAGGCGGAGGGGAATGAATAGGGGAAGAGAGGGGGAGGGGACTGAAGAGGGGGAGGGAGGGGGAGGTGGTGGAGAATGAAGTGGGGGAGGGAGGCGATGGTGGAGGGGAATGAAGAGGAGGTGGTACGGGGTGGTGGAGTGGAATGAAGAGGGGGAGGGAGGGGTAGGTGGAGGTGAATGATAAGGGGGGAGGGAGGTGGAGGGGGTGGGGAATGAAGAGGGGCAGGGAGGGGGAGGGAGTGGGAGGGAGGGGGAGGTGGTGAAGAATGAAGTGGCGGATGGAGGGGATGGTGGAGGGGATTGTGGAGGGGAATGAAGAGAGGGAGGGAGGGGTTGGTGGAGGGCAATGACGAGGGGGAGGGAGAGGGAGGTGGTGAAGAATGAAGAGGGGGAGGGAGTGGTTGGTGGAGGGGAATGAAGAGGGGAAAGGAGGGGGTGGTGGAGTGGAATGAAGAGGGGGAGGGAGGGGTAGGTGGAGGTGAATGAAGAGGGGGAGGGAGGAGGAGGGGGAGCGGAATGAAGAGGGGAAGAGAGGCGGAGGGGAATGAATAGGGGAAGAGAGGGGGAGGGGACTGAGGAGGGGAGGGAGGGGGAGGTGGTGGAGAATGAAGTGGGGGAGGGAGGCGATGGTGGAGGGGAATGAAGAGGGGGTGGTACGGGGATGGGGAGGGGAATGAAGACGGGGAGGGAGGGAGCGGTGGAGTGGAATGAAGAGTGGAAGGGAGGGGGAGGGAGTGGGAGGGAGGGGGAGGTGGTGGAGAATGAAGTGGCGTATGGATGGGATGGTGGAGGGGATTGTGGAGGGGAATGAAGAGGTGGAGGGAGGGGATTGTGGAGGGGAATGAAGAGGTGGAGGGAGGGGGAAGTGGAGGGGAATGAAGAGGTGGAGCGAGGGGGAGGTGGAGTGGAATGAAGAGGGGAGGGAGGGGGTTGTGGAATGGAATGTAGAGGGGAAGTGAGGGGGTGGTAGAGCTGAATGAAAAGGGGGAGGGAGGGGGTGTTAGAGTGGAATGAAGAGGGGGAGGGTGGGGGTGTTAGAGGGGAATAAAGAGGGGGATGGAGGGGGTGTTAGAGGGGAATGAAGAGGGGGATGGAGGGGGTGTTTGAGGGGAATGAAGAGAGGGAGGGAGGGGTTGTGGAGGGGAATGAGAGGTGGAGGGAGGGGGAGGTGGAGTGGAATGAAGAGGGGGAGGGTGGGGGTGGTGGATGGGAATGTAGAGGGGAAGTGAGGGGGTGGTGGATCGGATGAAAAATGGGAGGGTGGGGGGTGTTAGAGGGGAATGAAGGGGGGTGGGAGGGGGTGTTAGAGGGGATTGAAGAGGGGGATGGAGGGGGTGTTAGAGGGGAATGAAGAGGGGGAGGGAGCGGGTGGTGGAGAGGAAAGAACAGGGGGAGGGAGGGGAGGTGGAGGGGTATTGAAAGTGGAAGGGAGGGGGTGGTGGAGGAGAATGAAGAGGGGGAAGGAGGGGGTGGTTTGAGGGGAATGAAGAGGGGGAGGGTGGGGGAGGTGGTGAAGAATGAAGACGGGGAGGGAGGGAGCGGTGGAGTGGAATGAAGAGGGGAGGGGAGGGGTAGGTGGAGGTGAATGATAAGGGGGAGGGAGGAGGAGGGGTGGGAAATGAAGAGGGGAAGGGAGGGGGAGGGAGTGGGAGGGAGGGGGAGGTGGTGAAGAATGAAGTGGCGGATGGAGGGGATGGTGGAGGGGATTGTGGGGGGGGAATGTGGAGGGGATGGTGGAGGGGATTGTGGGGGGGGAATGAAGAGGGGGAGGGAGGGGTTGGTGGAGGGCAATGACGAGGGGGAGGGAGAGGGTGGTGGAGTGGAATGAAGAGGGGAGGGAGGTGGCGGTAGAGGGGAATGAAGTGGGGGAGGGAGGGGGAGGTGGTGAAGAATGAAGAGGGGGAGGGAGGGGGTGTTAGAGGGTAATGAAGAGGGGGAGGGAGGGGGAGGGAGGGGGAGGGAATGGGAGGGAAGGGGAGGTGGTGAAGAATGAAGTGGGGGAGGGAGGGGATGGTGTAGAGGAATGATGAGGGGAGGGAGGGGGTGGTGGAGTGGAATGAAGTGGGGGAGGGAGGGGTAGGTGGAGGTGAATTAAGAGGGGTAGGAGGAGGAGAGGGAGGGGAATGAAGAGGGGGAGGGAGGGGGAGGGGAATGAAGAGGAGGAGGGTGGGGGAGGGGAATGAAGAGGGGGAGGGAGGGGGATGGGATGCGAATGAAAAGGGGGAGGGTGGGGGTGTTGGAGGGGAATGAAGAGGGGGAGGGAGGGGTAGGTGGATGGGAATGAAGAGGGGGAGGGAGGGGGTGGTGGAGTGGAATAAAGAGGGGGAGGGAGGGGGAGGTGTAGTAGAATGAAGAGTGGGAGGAGGGGGACGGGAAGGAAGAGGGGTAGGGAGGGGGTGGTGGATTGGAATGAAGAGGGGAGGGAGGGGGAGGGGAATGAAGATGGTGAGGTGGGGGGAGGGGATGAAGAGGGGGAGGGGATGGGAGGGGAGGCGAATGAAGAGGGGAGTTGAAAGGGTGGTGGATGGGAATGAAGAGGGGGAGTGAGGGGGTGTTGGAGTGGAATGAAGAGGGGAGGGAGGGGCTGGTGGAGGGCAATGAAGAGGGGGAGGGTGGAGGAGGGGGAGGGGAATGAAGAGGGGGAGGGAGGGGGAGTGGAATGAAGAGGGGGAGGGAGGGGGTGAGGAATGAAGAGGGGAGGGAGGGGGAGGGAGGGGGAGGTGGTGAAGAATGAAGTGGCGGATGGAGGGGATGGTGAAGGGGATATGAATAGAGGGAGGGAGGGGTTGGTGGAGGGCAATGACGAGGGGGAGGGAGGGGGTGGTGGAGTGGAATGAAGAGGGGAGGGAGGGGGTGGTAGAGGGGAATGAAGAGGTGGAGGGAGGGGGAGGTGGTGAAGAATGAGAGGGGGAGGGAGGGGTGTTGGAGTGGAATGAAGAGGGGGAGGGAGGGGTTGGTGGAGGGGAATGAAGAGGGGGAAGGAGGGGGAGGTGGTGGAGAATGAAGTGGGGAGGGAGGCGATGGTGAAAGGGAATGAAGATGGGGAGGGAGGGTTCGTGGCGGGCAATGAAGAGGGGGTGGTACGGGGAGGGGGAGGGGAATGAAGAGGGGGAGGGGAATGAAGAGGGGGAGGGAGGGGGCAGTGGAGTGGAATGAAGAGGGGAAGGGAGGGGTAGGTGGAGGTGAATGATAAGGGGGAGGGAGGAGGAGGGGGTGGGGAATGAAGAGGGGCAGGGAGAGGGGGTGGGGAATGAAGAGGGCAGGGAGGGGGGAGGGAGTGGGAGGGAGGGGGAGGTGGTGAAGAATGAAGTGGCGGATGGAGGGGATGGTGGAGGGGAATGAAGAGGGGAATGAAGAGGGGAATGAAGAGGGGGAGGGAGGGGTTGGTGGAGGGCAATGATGAGGGGGAGGGAGAGGGTGGTGGAGTGGAATGAAGAGGGGAGGGAAGGGGTGGTTGAGGGGAATGAAGTGGGGGAGGGAGGGGGAGGTGGTGAAGAATGATGAGGGGGAGGGAAGGGGTGTTGGAGTGGAATGAGAGGGGGAGGGAGGGGTTGGTGGAGGGGAATGAAGAGGGGGAGGGAGAGGGAGGTGGTGAAGAATGAAGAGGGGGAGGGAGTGGTTGGTGGAGGGGAATGAAGAGGGGAAAGGAGGGGGTGGTGGAGTGGAATGAAGAGGGGGAGGGAGGGGTAGGTGGAGGTGAATGAAGAGGGGAGGGAGGAGGAGGGGAGCGGAGGGATGAAGAGGGGAAGAGAGGCGGAGGGGAATGAATAGGGGAAGAGAGGGGGAGGGGGACTGAAGAGGGGAGGGAGGGGGGAGGTGGTGGAGAATGAAGTGGGAGAGGGAGGCGATGGTGGAGGGGAATGAAGAGGGGGTGGTACGGGGATGGGGGAGGGGAATGAAGACGGGGAGGGAGGGAGCGGTGGAGTGGAATGAAGAGTGGAAGGGAGGGGGAGGGAGTGGGAGGGAGGGGGAGGTGGTGGAGAATGAAGTGGCGTATGGATGGGATGGTGGAGGGGATTGTGGAGGGGAATGAAGAGGTGGAGGGAGGGGATTGTGGAGGGGAATGAAGAGGTGGAGGGGAGGGGGGTTGTGGAGGGGAATGAAGAGGTGGAGCGAGGGGGAGGTGGAGTGGAATGAAGAGGGGAGGGAGGGGTTGTGGAATGGAATGTAGAGGGGATGTGAGGGGGGTGGTAGAGCGGAATGAAAAGGGGGAGGGAGGGGGTGTTAGAGTGGAATGAAGAGGGGGAGGGAGGGGGTGTTAGAGGGGGAATGAAGAGGGGGATGGAGGGGGTGTTAGAGGGGAATGAAGAGGGGGATGGAGGGGGTGTTAGAGGGGAATGAAGAGAGGGAGGGGAGGGGGGTTGTGGAGGGGAATGAAGAGGTGGAGGGGAGGGGGAGGTGGAGTGGAATGAAGAGGGGAGGGAGGGGGTGGTGGATGGCAATGTAGAGGGGAAGTGAGGGGGTGGTGGAGCGGAATGAAAAATGGGAGGGAGGGGGTGTTAGAGGGGAATGAAGAGGGGGAGGGAGGGGGTGTTAGAGGGGAATGAAGAGGGGGATGGAGGGGGGTGTTAGAGGGGAATGAAGAGGGGGAGGGCGCGGGTGGTGGAGAGGAAAGAACAGGGGGAGGGAGGGGAGGTGGGGGGGTATGAAAAGTGGAAGGGAGGGGGGTGGTGGAGGAGAATGAAGAGGGGGAAGGAGGGGGGTGGTTGAGGGGAATGAAGAGGGGGAGGGTGGGGGAGGTGGTGAAGAATGAAGACGGGGAGGGAGGGAGCGGTGGAGTGGAATGAAGAGGGGAGGGGAGGGGTAGGTGGAGGTGAATGATAAGGGGGAGGGAGGAGGAGGGGGTGGGGAATGAAGAGGGGAAGGGAGGGGGAGGGAGTGGGAGGGAGGGGGAGGTGGTGAAGAATGAAGTGGCGGATGGAGGGGATGGTGGAGGGGATTGTGGGGGTGGAATGTGGAGGGGATGGTGGAGGGAATTGTGGGGGGGGAATGAGAGGGGGAGGGAGGGGTTGGTGGAGGGCAATGACGAGGGGGAGGGAGAGGGTGGTGGAGTGGAATGAAGAGGGGAGGGAGGTGGCGGTAGAGGGGAATGAAGTGGGGGAGGTGGTGAAGAATGAAGAGGGGGAGGGAGGGGGGTGTTAGAGGGTAATGAAGAGGGGGGAGGGGAGGGGGAGGGAAGGGGAGGGTATGGGAGGGTGGTGAAGAATGAAGTGGGGGAGGGAGGGGATGGTGTAGAGGAATGATGAGGGGGAGGGAGGGGGTGGTGGAGTGGAATGAAGTGGGGGAGGAGGGGTAGGTGGAGGTGAATTAAGAGGGGTAGGGAGGAGGAGAGGGAGGGGAATGATGAGGGGGGAGGGAGGGGGAGGGGAATGAAGAGGAGGAGGGTGGGGGAGGGGAATGAAGAGGGGGAGGGAGGGGGATGTGGATGCGAATGAAAAGGGGGGAGGGTGGGGGTGTTGGAGGGGAATGAAGAGGGGGAGGGAGGGGTAGGTGGATGGGAATGAAGAGGTGGAGGGAGGGGGTGGTGGAGTGGAATAAAGAGGGGGAGGGAGGGGGAGGTGTAGTAGAATGAAGAGTGGGAGGGAGGGGGGTCGGGAAGGAAGAGGGGTAGGGAGGGGGGGTGGTGGATGGGTATGAAGAGGGGAGGGAGGGGGAGGGGAATGAAGATGGTGAGGTGGGGGGGAGGGGAGGGATGAAGAGGGGGAGGGATGGGGAGGGGAGGCGAATGAAGAGGGGGAGTGAAAGGGTGGTGGATGGGAATGAAGAGGGGGGAGTGAGGGGGTGTTGGAGTGGAATGAAGAGGGGGAGGGAGGGGTTGGTGGAGGGCAATGAAGAGGGGTGGTACGGGAGGTGTAGTAGAATGAAGAGTGGGAGGGAGGGGACGGGAATGAAGAGGGGTAGGGAGGGGGTGGTGGATGGGATGAAGAGGGGAAAGGAGGGGGTGGTGGAGTGGAATGAGAGGGGGAGGGAAGGGGTGTTGGAGTGGAATGAAGAGGGGGAGGAGCGGTTGGTGGAGGGGAATGAAGAGGGGAAAGGAGGGGGTGGTGGAGTGGAATGAAGAGGGGGAGGGGCAGGGGTAGGTGGAGGGGAATGAAGAGGGGGAGGGAGGAGGTGGGGGAGCGGAATGAAGTGGGGAAGAGAGGCGGAGGGGAATGAATAGGGGGAAGAGAGGGGGAGGGGACTGAAGAGGGGGGAGGGAGTGGGAGGTGGTGGAGAATGAAGAGGGGGTGGTACGGGGAGGGGGGAGGGGAATGAAGACGGGGAGGGAGGGAGCGGTGGAGTGGAATGAAGAGGGGGAGGGGAGGGGTAGGTGGAGGTGCATGATAAGGGGGAGGAGGAGGAGGGGGTGGGGGAATGAAGAGGGGAAGGGAGGGGTTGGTGGAGGGCAATGATGAGGGGGAGGGAGAGAGGGTGGTGGAGTGGAATGAAGAGGGGAGGGAAGGTGTGGTTGAGGGGAATGAAGTGGGGGAGGGAGGGGGTTGTGGAGGGGAATTAAGAGGTGGAGGGAGGGGGAGGTGGAGTGGAATGAAGAGGGCAGGGAGGGGGTGGTGGATGGGAATGTAGAGGGGAAGTGAGGGGGTGGTGGGAGCGGAATGAAAAGGGGGAGGGAGGGGGGTGTTAGAGGGGAATGAAGAGGGGGAGGAGGGGGGTGGTGGAGTGGAATGATGTGGGGGAGGGAGGGGGGTGGTGGAGTGGAATGAAGAGGGGAGGGAGGGTGGTGGTAGAGGGGAATGAAGAGGGGGAGGGAGGGGGAGGTGGTGAAGAATGAAGAGGGGGAGGGAGGGGGGTGTTGGAGTGGAATGAAGAGGGGAAGGGAGTGGTTGGGTGGAGGGGAATGAAGAGGGGAAAGGGGGGTGGTGGAGTGGAATGAAGAGGGGAAGAGAGGCGGAGGGGAATGAATAGGGGAAGAGAGGGGGAGGGGACTGAAGAGGGGGAGGGAGGGGGAGGTGGTGGAGAATGAAGTGGGGGAGGGAGGCGATGGTGGAGGGGAATGAAGAGGAGGTGGTACGGGGTGGTGGAGTAGAATGAAGAGGGGGAGGGAGGGGACGGTGGAGTGGAATGAAGAGGGGAAAGGAGGGGGCGGTGGAGTTGAATGATAAGGGGGAGGGAGGTGGAGGGGGTGGGGAATGAAGAGGGGCAGGGAGGGGGAGGGTAGTGGGAGGGAGGGGGAGGTGGTGAAGAATGAAGTGGCGGATGGAGGGGATGGTGGAGGGGATTGTGGAGGGGAATGAAGAGAGGGAGGGAGGGGTTGGTGGAGGGCAATGACGAGGGGGAGGGAGAGGGAGGTGGTGAAGAATGAAGAGGGGGAGGGAGTGGTTGGTGGAGGGGAATGAAGAGGGGAAAGGAGGGGGTGGTGGAGTGGAATGAAGAGGGGGAGGGAGGGGGTAGGTGGAGGTGAATGAAGAGGGGGAGGGAGGAGGAGGGGGAGCGGAATGAAGAGGGGAAGAGAGGCGGAGGGGAATGAATAGGGGAAGAGAGGGGGGAGGGGACTGAGGAGGGGGAGGAGGGGGAGGTGGTGGAGAATGAAGTGGGGGAGGGGAGGGCGATGGTGGAGGGAATGAAGAGGGGGGTAGTACGGGGATGGGGAGGGGAATGAAGACGGGGAGGGAGGGAGCGGTGGAGTGGGAATGAAGAGTGGAAGGGAGGGGGGAGGGAGTGGGGAGGGAGGGGGAGGTGGTGGAGAATGAAGTGGCGTATGGATGGGATGGTGGAGGGGATTGTGGAGGGGAATGAAGAGGTGGAGGGAGGGGATTGTGGAGGGGAATGAAGAGGTGGAGGGATGGGGTTGTGGAGGGGAATGAAGAGGTGGAGCGAGGGGGAGGTGGAGTGGAATGAAGAGGGGAGGGAGGGGGGTTGTGGAATGGAATGTAGAGGGGAAGTGAGGGGGGTGGTAGAGCGGAATGAAAAGGGGGAGGGAGGGGGTGTTAGAGTGGAATGAAGAGGGGGAGGGAGGGGGGTGTTAGAGGGGAATGAAGAGGGGGATGGAGGGGGGTGTTAGAGGGGAATGAAGAGGGGGGATGGAGGGGGTGTTAGAGGGGAATGAAGAGAGGGAGGGAGGGGGTTGTGGAGGGGAATGAAGAGGTGGAGGGAGGGGGAGGTGGAGTGGAATGAAGAGGGGAGGGAGGGGAGGTGGAGGGGTATGAAAAGTGGAAGGGAGGGGGTGGTGGAGGAGAATGAAGAGGGGAAGGAGGGGGGTGGTTGAGGGGAATGAAGAGGGGGAGGGGTGGGGGAGGTGGTGAAGAATGAAGACGGGGAGGGAGGGAGCGGTGGAGTGGAATGAAGAGGGGAGGGGAGGGGTAGGTGGAGGTGAATGATAAGGGGAGGGAGGAGGAGGGGGGTGGGGAATGAAGAGGGGAAGGGAGGGGGAGGGAGTGGGAGGGAGGGGAGGGTGGTGAAGAATGAAGTGGCGGATGGAGGGGATGGTGGAGGGGATTGTGGGGGGGGGGGAATGTGGAGGGGATGGTGGAGGGGATTGTGGGGGGGAATGAAGAGGGGGAGGGAGGGGTTGGTGGAGGGCAATGACGAGGGGGAGGGAGAGGGGTGGTGGAGTGGAATGAAGAGGGGACGGAGGTGGCGGTAGAGGGGAATGAAGTGGGGGAGGGAGGGGGAGGTGGTGAAGAATGAAAAGGGGGAGGGAGGGGGTGTTAGAGGGTAATGAAGAGGGGGAGGGAGGGGGAGGGAGGGGGAGGGAATGGGAGGGAAGGGGAGGTGGTGAAGAATGAAGTGGGGGAGGGAGGGGATGGTGTAGAGGAATGATGATGGGGGAGGGAGGGGGTGGTGGAGTGGAATGAAGTGGGGGAGGGAGGGGTAGGTGGAGGTGAATTAGAGGGGTAGGGAGGAGGAGAGGGGAGGGGAATGAAGAGGGGGAGGGAGGGGGAGGGGATGAAGAGGAGGAGGGTGGGGGAGGGGAATGAAGAGGGGGAGGGAGGGGGATGTGGATGCGAATGAAAGAGGGAGGGTGGGGGTGTTGTAGGGGAATGAAGAGGGGGAGGGGAGGGGTAGGTGGATGGGAATGAAGAGGGGGAGGGAGGGGGTGGTGGAGTGGAATAAAGAGGGGGAGGGAGGGGGAGGTGTAGTAGAATGAAGAGTGGGAGGGAGGGGGACGGGAAGGAAGAAGGGTAGGGAGGGGGTGGTGGATGGGAATGAAGAGGGGAGGGAGGGGAGGGGAATGATGATGGTGAGGTGGGGGGGGAGGGGGGATGAAGAGGGGGAGGGATGGGGAGGGGAGGGCGAATGAAGAGGGGAGTGAAAGGGGTGGTGGATGGGAATGAAGAGGGGAGTGAGGGGTGGGTGTTGGAGTGGAAGTGAAGAGGGGGGAGGGAGGGGCTGGTGGAGGGCAATGAAGAGGGGGAGGGTGGAGGAGGGGGAGGGGAATGAAGAGGGGGAGGGGAGGGGGAGTGGAATGAAGAGGGGGAGGGAGGGGGTGAGGAATGAAGAGGGGGAGGGAGGGGGGAGGGGAGGGGGAGGTGGTGAAGAATGAAGTGGCGAATGGAGGGGGATGGTGAAGGGGAATGAATTAGGGGGAGGGAGGGGTTGGTGGAGGGCAATGACGAGGGGGAGGGAGGGGGTGGTGGAGTGGAATGAAGAGGGGAGGGAGGGGGTGGTAGAGGGTAATGAGAGGGGGAGGGATGGGGAGGTGTGTGAAGAATGAAGAGGGGGAGGGAGGGGTGTTGGAGTGGAATGAAGAGGGGGAGGGAGGGGTTGGTGGACGGGAATGAAGAGGGGAAAGGAGGGGGTAGTGGAGTGGAATGAAGAGGGGAAGAGAGGCGGAGGGGAATGAATAGGGGAAGAGAGGGGGAGGGGACTGAAGAGGGGGAGGGGACTGAAGAGGGGGAAGGAGGGGGAGGTGGTGGAGAATGAAGTGGGGAGGGAGGCGATGGTGAAAGGGAATGAAGATGGGGAGGGAGGGTTTGGTGGCGGGCAATGAAGAGGGGGTGGTACGGGGAGGGGGAGGGGAATGAAGAGGGGGAGGGGAATGAAGAGGGGGGAGGGAAGGGGGCAGTGGAGTGGAATGAAGAGGGGAAGGGAGGGGCAGGTGGAGGTGAATGATAAGGGGGAGGGAGGAGGAGGGGATGGGGAATAAAGAGGGGCAGGGAGGGGGAGGGAGTGGGAGGGAGGGGGAGGTGGTGAAGAATGAAGTGGCGGATGGAGGGGATGGTGGAGGGGAATGAAGAGGGGAATGAAGAGGGGAATGAAGAGGGGAATGAAGAGGGGAATGAAGAGGGGGAGGGAGGGGTTGGTGGAGGGCAATGATAAGGGGGAGGGAGAGGGTGGTGGAGTGGAATGAAGAGGGGAGGGAAGGGGTGGTTGAGGGAATGAAGTGGGGAGGGAGGGGGAGGTGGTGAAGAATGAAGAGGGGGAGGGAAGGGGTGTTGGAGTGGAATGAAGAGGGGGAGGGAGGGGGTTGGTGGAGGGGAATGAAGAGGGGAAAGGAGGGGGTGGTGGAGTGGAATGAAGAGGGGGAGGTAGGGGTAGGTGGAGGGGAATGAAGAGGGGGAGGGAGGAGGTGGGGGAGCGGAATGAAGTGGGGAAGAGAGGCGGAGGGGAATGAATAGGGGAAGAGAGGGGGAGGGGACTGGAAGAGGGGGAGGGAGTGGGAGGTGGTGGAGAATGAAGAGGGGAGGGAGGCGATGGTGGAGGGGAATGAAGAGGGGGTGGTACGGGGAGGGGGAGTGGAATGAAGACGGGGAGGGAGGGAGCGGTGGAGTGGAATGAAGAGGGGAGGGGAGGGGTAGGTGGAGGTGAATGATAAGGGGGAGGGAGGAGGAGGGGGGTGGGGAATGAAGAGGGGAAGGGAGGGGTTGGTGGAGGGCAATGATGAGGGGGAGGGAGAGGGTGGTGGAGTGGAATGAAGAGGGGAGGGAAGGGATGGTTGAGGGGAATGAAGTGGGGGAGGGAGGGGGGTTGTGGAGGGGAATGAAGAGGTGGAGGGAGGGGGAGGTGGAGTGGAATGAAGAGGGCAGGGAGGGGGTGGTGGATGGGAATCTAGAGGGGAAGTGAGGGGGTGGTGGAGCGGAATGAAAAGGGGGAGGGAGGGGGTGTTAGAGGGGAATGAAGAGGGGGAGGGAAGTGGGTGGTGGAGTGGAATGAAGAGGGGGAGGGAGGGGTGGTGGAGTGGAATGAAGAGGGGAGGGAGGGGGTGGTAGAGGGGAATGAAGAGGGGGAGGGAGGGGGAGGTAGTGAAGAATGAAGAGGGGGAGGGAGGGGGTGTTGGAGTGGAATGAAGAGGGGAAGGGAGGGGTTGGTGGAGGGGAATGAAGTGGGGAAAGGGGGGGTGGTGGAGTGGAATGAAGAGGGGAAGAGAGGCGGAGGGGAATGAATAGGGGAAGAGAGGGGGAGGGGACTGAAGAGGGGGAGGGAGGGGGAGGTGGTGGAGAATGAAGTGGGGGAGGAGGCGATGGTGGAGGGGAATGAAGAGGAGGTGGTACGGGGTGGTGGAGTGGAATGAAGAGGGGGAGGGAGGGGGGCGGTGGAGTGGAATGAAGAGGGGAAAGGAGGGGGTAGGTGGAGGTGAATGATAAGGGGGTGGGAGGTGGAGGGGTTGGGGAATGAAGAGGGGCAGGGAGGGGGAGGGAGTGGTGAGGGAGGGGGAGGTGGTGAAGAATGAAGAGGGGGAGGGAGTGGTTGGTGGAGGGGAATGAAGAAGGGGAAAGGAGGGGGTGGTGGAGTGGAATGAAGAGGGGGAGGAGGGGTAGGTGGAGGTGAATGAAGAGGGGAGGGAGGAGGAGGGGGGAGCGGAATGAAGAGGGGAAGAGAGGCGGAGGGGAATGAATAGGGGAAGAGAGGGTGAGGGGACTGAAGAGGGGAGGGAGGGGGAGGTGGTGGAGAATGAAGTGGGGGAGGGAGGCGATGGTGGAGGGGAATGAAGAGGAGGTGGTACGGGGATGGGGAGGGGAATGAAGACGGGGAGGGAGGGAGCGGTGGAGTGGAATGAAGAGTGGAAGGGAGGGGGAGGGAGTGGGAGGGAGGGGGAGGTGGTGGAGAATGAAGTGGCGTATGGATGGGATGGTGGACGGGATTGTGGAGGGGAATGAAGAGGTGGAGGGAGGGGATTGTGGAGGGGGAATGAAGAGGTGGAGGGAGGGGGTTGTGGAGGGGAATGAAGAGGTGGAGCGAGGGGGAGGTGGAGTGAAATGAAGAGGGGAGGGAGGGGGTTGTGGAATGGAATGTAGAGGGGGAGGGAGGGGGTTTTAGAGCGGAATGAAGAGGGGGAGGGAGGGGGTGTTAGAGGGGAATGAAGAGGGGGCGGGAGGGGGAGTTAGAGGGGAATGAAGAGTTGGATGGAGGGGGTGTTAGAGGGGAATGAAGAGGGGGAGGGAGGGGGTGGTGGAGTGGAATAAAGAGGGGGGAGGGAGGGGGAGGTGTAGTAGAATGAAGAGTGGGAGGGAGGGGGACGGGAAGGAAGAAGGGTAGGGAGGGGGTGGTGGATGGGAAATGAAGAGGGAGGGGGAGGGGATGATGATGGTGAGGTGGGGGGAGGGGATGAAGAGGGGGGGATGGGGAGGGGAGGCGAATGAAGAGGGGAGTGAAAGGGTGGTGGATGGGAATGAAGAGGGGAGTGAGTGGGGTGTGTGAGGAGTGGAATGAGGGGGGAGGGAGGGGGCTGGTGGAGGCAATGAGAGAGGGGGGGAGGAGGGGGAGGGAATGAGAGAGGGGGAGGGAGGGGGAGTGGAATGAAGAGGGGGAGGGAGGGGGTGAGGAATGAAGAGGGGGAGGGAGGGGGAGGGAGGGGGAGGTGGTGAAGAATGAAGTGGCGAATGGAGGGGATGGTGAAGGGGAATGAATAGGGGGAGGGAGGGGTTGGTGGAGGGCAATGACGAGGGGGAGGGAGGGGGTGGTGGAGTGGAATGAAGAGGGGAGGGGAGGGGGTGGTAGAGGGTAATGAAGAGGGGGAGGGAGGGGGGAGGTGGTGAAGAATGAAGAGGGGGAGGGAGGGGGTGTTGGAGTGGAATGAAGAGGGGGGAGGGAGGGGTTGGTGGACGGGAATGAAGAGGGGAAAGGAGGGGGGTAGTGGAGTGGAATGAAGAGGGGAAGAGAGGCGGAGGGGAATGAATAGGGGAAGAGAGGGGGAGGGGACTGAAGAGGGGGAGGGGACTGAAGAGGGGGAAGGAGGGGGAGGTGGTGGAGAATGAAGTGGGGAGGAGGGAGGCGATGGTGAAAGGGAATGAAGATGGGGAGGGGAGGGTTTGGTGGCGGGCAATGAAGAGGGGGTGGTACGGGGAGGGGGAGGGGAATGAAGAGGGGGAGGGGAATGAAGAGGGGGGAGGGAGGGGGCAGTGGAGTGGAATGAAGAGGGGAAGGGAGGGGCAGGTGGAGGTGAATGATAAGGGGGAGGGAGGAGGAGGGGATGGGGAATAAAGAGGGGCAGGGAGGGGGGAGGGAGTGGGAGGAGGGGGGACGGTGGTGAAGAATGAAGTGGCGGATGGAGGGGATGGTGGAGGGGAATGAAGAGGGGAATGAAGAGGGGAATGAAGAGGGGAATGAAGAGGGGAATGAAGAGGGGGAGGGAGGGGTTGGTGGAGGGCAATGATAAGGGGGAGGGAGAGGGTGGTGGAGTGGAATGAAGAGGGGAGGGAAGGGGTGGTTGAGGGGAATGAAGTGGGGGAGGGAGGGGGAGGTGGTGAAGAATGAAGAGGGGGAGGGAAGGGGTGTTGGAGTGGAATGAAGAGGGGGAGGGAGGGGTTGGTGGAGGGGAATGAAGAGGGGAAAGGAGGGGGTGGTGGAGTGGAATGAAGAGGGGGAGGTAGGGGTAGGTGGAGGGGAATGAAGAGGGGGAGGGAGGAGGTGGGGGGGGAGCGGAATGAAGTGGGGAAGAGAGGCGGAGGGGAATGAATAGGGGAAGAGAGGGGAGGGGACTGAAGAGGGGGAGGGAGTGGAGGAGGTGGTGGAGAATGAAGAGGGGGAGGGAGGCGATGGTGGAGGGGAATGAAGAGGGGGTGGTACGGGGAGGGGGAGTGGAATGAAGACGGGGAGGGAGGGAGCGGTGGAGTGGAATGAAGAGGGGAGGGGAGGGGTAGGTGGAGGTGAATGATAAGGGGGAGGGAGGAGGGAGGGGGGTGGGAATGAAGAGGGGAAGGGAGGGGTTGGTGGAGGGCAATGATGAGGGGGAGGGAGAGGGTGGTGGAGTGGAATGAAGAGGGGAGGGAAGGGATGGTTGAGGGAATGAAGTGGGGGAGGGAGGGGGTTGTGGAGGGGAATGAAGAGGTGGAGGAGGGAGGGGGAGGTGGAGTGGAATGAAGAGGGCAGGGAGGGGGTGGTGGATGGGAATCTAGAGGGGAAGTGAGGGGGTGGTGGAGCGGAATGAAAAGGGGGAGGGAGGGGGTGTTAGAGGGGAATGAAGAGGGGGAGGGAGTGGGTGGTGGAGTGGAATGAAGAGGGGGAGGGGAGGGGTGGTGGAGTGGAATGAAGAGGGGAGGGAGGGGGTGGTAGAGGGGAATGAAGAGGGGGAGGGAGGGGGAGGTAGTGAAGAATGAAGAGGGGGAGGGAGGGGGTGTTGGAGTGGATGAGAGGGAAGGAGGGGGGTTGGGAGGGGGTGGTGGAGGGGAATGAAGAGGGGAAAGGGGGGGTGGTGGAGTGGAATGAAGAGGGGAAGAGAGGCGGAGGGGAATGAATAGGGGAAGAGAGGGGGAGGGGGACTGAAGAGGGGGAGGGAGGGGGAGGTGGTGGAGAATGAAGTGGGGGAGGGAGGCGATGGTGGAGGGGAATGAAGAGGAGGTGGTACGGGGTGGTGGAGTGGAATGAAGAGGGGGAGGGAGGGGGGCGGTGGAGTGGAATGAAGAGGGGAAAGGAGGGGTAGGTGGAGGTGAATGATAAGGGGGTGGGAGGTGGAGGGGTTGGGGAATGAAGAGGGGCAGGGAGGGGGAGGGAGTGGGAGGGAGGGGGAGGTGGTGAAGAATGAAGAGGGGGAGGGAGTGGTT
Source organism: Heterodontus francisci (assembly GCF_036365525.1). NCBI lineage: Eukaryota > Metazoa > Chordata > Chondrichthyes > Heterodontiformes > Heterodontidae > Heterodontus > Heterodontus francisci. The sequence goes on from NW_027141432.1 coordinate 1,922,694, forward strand.
GGTGGAGGGGAATGAAGAGGGGAAAGGAGGGGGTGGTGGAGTGGAATGAAGAGGGGGAGGGAGGGGTAGGTGGAGGTGAATGAAGAGGGGGAGGGAGGAGGAGGGGGAGCGGAATGAAGAGGGGAAGAGAGGCGGAGGGGAATGAATAGGGGAAGAGAGGGTGAGGGGACTGAAGAGGGGAGGGAGGGGGAGGTGGTGGAGAATGAAGTGGGGGAGGGAGGCGATGGTGGAGGGGAATGAAGAGGAGGTGGTACGGGGATGGGGAGGGGAATGAAGACGGGGAGGGAGGGAGCGGTGGAGTGGAATGAAGAGTGGAAGGGAGGGGGAGGGAGTGGGAGGGAGGGGGAGGTGGTGGAGAATGAAGTGGCGTATGGATGGGATGGTGGACGGGATTGTGGAGGGGAATGAAGAGGTGGAGGGAGGGGATTGTGGAGGGGAATGAAGAGGTGGAGGGAGGGGGTTGTGGAGGGGAATGAAGAGGTGGAGCGAGGGGGAGGTGGAGTGAAATGAAGAGGGGAGGGAGGGGGTTGTGGAATGGAATGTAGAGGGGGAGGGAGGGGGTTTTAGAGCGGAATGAAGAGGGGGAGGGAGGGGGTGTTAGAGGGGAATGAAGAGGGGGCGGGAGGGGGAGTTAGAGGGGAATGAAGAGTTGGATGGAGGGGGTGTTAGAGGGGAATGAAGAGGGGGATGGAGGGGGTGTTAGAGGGGAATGAAGAGAGGGAGGGAGGGGGTTGTGGAGGGGAATGAAGAGGTGGAGGGAGGGGGAGGTGGAGTGGAATGAAGAGGGGAGGGAGGGGGTGGTGGATGGGAATGTAGAGGGGAAGTGAGGGGGTGGTGGAGCGGAATGAAAAATGGGAGGGAGGGGGTGTTAGAGGGGAATGAAGAGGGGGAGGGAGGGGGTGTTAGAGGGGAATGAAGAGGGGGATGGAGGGGGTGTTAGAGGGGAATGAAGAGGGGGAGGGCGCGGGTGGTGGAGAGGAAAGAACAGGGGGAGGGAGGGGAGGTGGAGGGGTATGAAAAGTGGAAGGGAGGGGGTGGTGGAGGAGAATGAAGAGGGGGAAGGAGGGGGTGGTTGAGGGGAATGAAGAGGGGGAGGGTGGGGGAGGTGGTGAAGAATGAAGACGGGGAGGGAGGGAGCGGTGGAGTGGAATGAAGAGGGGAGGGGAGGGGTAGGTGGAGGTGAATGATAAGGGGGAGGGAGGAGGAGGGGGTGGGGAATGAAGAGGGGAAGGGAGGGGGAGGGAGTGGGAGTGGAGGGGGAGGGAGGTGGTGAAGAATGAAGTGGCGGATGGAGGGGATGGTGGAGGGGATTGTGGGGGGGGAATGTGGAGGGGATGGTGGAGGGGATTGTGGGGGGGAATGAAGAGGGGGAGGGAGGGGTTGGTGGAGGGCAATGACGAGGGGGAGGGAGAGGGTGGTGGAGTGGAATGAAGAGGGGAGGGAGGTGGCGGTAGAGGGGAATGAAGTGGGGGAGGGAGGGGGAGGTGGTGAAGAATGAAGAGGGGGAGGGGGGGTGTTAGAGGGTAATGAAGAGGGGGAGGGAGGGGGTTGTGGTGGGGAATGAAGAGGTGGAGGGAGGGGGAGGTGGAGTGGAATGAAGAGGGGAGGGAGGGGGTGTTGGATGGGAATGTAGAGGGGAAGTGAGGAGGTGGTGGAGCGGAATGTAAAGGGGGAGGGAGGGGGTGTTAGAGGGGAATAAAGAGGGGGAGGGCGGGGGTGGTGGAGAGGAAAGAACAGGGGGAGGGAGGGGAGGTGGAGGGGTATGAAAAGTGGAAGGGAGGGGGTGGTGGCGGAGAATGAAGAGGGAGAGGGAGGTGGATGGGAATGAAGATGGGGAGGGAGGGGTCGGTGGAGTGGAATGAAGAGGGGGAGGGAGGAGTAGGTGAACGTGAATGAAGAGGGGGAAGATGGAGGACCGGGAGGGGAATGAAGAGGGGGAGGGATTGGGAGGTGGAGGGGAATGAAGAGGGGAAGGGAGCGGGAGGTTTTTGGGAATGAAGAGGGGAAGGCAGGAGGTGGTGGAGGAGAATGAAGAGGGGAAGGGAGGGCGTGATAGAGGGGAATGAAGAGGGGGAGGGAGCGGGAGGAGGTGAAGTCTGAAGGGGGAGGGAGGGGATGGTTGAGGGGAATGAAGAGGGGAATGGAGGGGATGGTGGAGGGGAATGAAGAGGGGAGAAATGGGGAGGTGGAGTGGTATGAAGAGGGGAGGGAGGGGGTGTTGGATGGGAATGAAGAGGGGGAGGGAGAGGGAGGTGGAGGGGAATGAAGAGGGGAATGGAGGGGTGGTGGAGGCGAATGAAGAGGGGAGGGAGTGGGAGGTGGATGGGAATGAAGAGGGGGAGGGAGGGGGAGTTGGATGGGAATGAAGATGGGGAGAAAAGGGGCATGTGGAGGGGAATGAAGAGGGGGAGGGTGGATTGGTGGATGGGAATGAAGAGGGGGATGGAGGGGGAGGGGGAGGTGAATGAAGAGGGGGATTGAGGAGGAGGGGGAGGGGAATGAAGAGGGGGAGAGAGGGGGAGGAGAATGAAGAGTGGGAAGGAGGGGGAGGGGAATGAAGAGGTGGAGGGAGGGGGAAGTGGTGAAGAATGAAATGGGGAGGGAGGGAATGGTGGAGGGGAATGAAGAGGGGGAGGGAGGGGTTGGTGGAGGGCAATGATGAGGGGGAGGGAGAGGGTGGTGGAGTGGAATGAAGAGGGGAGGGAAGGGATGGTTGAGGGGAATGAAGTGGGGGAGGGAGGGGGTTGTGGAGGGGAATGAAGAGGTGGAGGGAGGGGGAGGTGGAGTGGAATGAAGAGGGCAGGGAGGGGGTGGTGGATGGGAATCTAGAGGGGAAGTGAGGGGGTGGTGGAGCGGAATGAAAAGGGGGAGGGAGGGGGTGTTAGAGGGGAATGAAGAGGGGGAGGGAGTGGGTGGTGGAGTGGAATGAAGAGGGGGAGGGAGGGGTGGTGGAGTGGAATGAAGAGGGGAGGGAGGGGGTGGTAGAGGGGAATGAAGAGGGGGAGGGAGGGGGAGGTAGTGAAGAATGAAGAGGGGGAGGGAGGGGGTGTTGGAGTGGAATGAAGAGGGGAAGGGAGGGGTTGGTGGAGGGGAATGAAGAGGGGAAAGGGGGGGTGGTGGAGTGGAATGAAGAGGGGAAGAGAGGCGGAGGGGAATGAATAGGGGAAGAGAGGGGGAGGGGACTGAAGAGGGGGAGGGAGGGGGAGGTGGTGGAGAATGAAGTGGGGGAGGGAGGCGATGGTGGAGGGGAATGAAGAGGAGGTGGTACGGGGTGGTGGAGTGGAATGAAGAGGGGGAGGGAGGGGGCGGTGGAGTGGAATGAAGAGGGGAAAGGAGGGGTAGGTGGAGGTGAATGATAAGGGGGTGGGAGGTGGAGGGGTTGGGGAATGAAGAGGGGCAGGGAGGGGGAGGGAGTGGGAGGGAGGGGGAGGTGGTGAAGAATGAAGAGGGGGAGGGAGTGGTTGGTGGAGGGGAATGAAGAGGGGAAAGGAGGGGGTGGTGGAGTGGAATGAAGAGGGGGAGGGAGGGGTAGGTGGAGGTGAATGAAGAGGGGGAGGGAGGAGGAGGGGGAGCGGAATGAAGAGGGGAAGAGAGGCGGAGGGGAATGAATAGGGGAAGAGAGGGTGAGGGGACTGAAGAGGGGAGGGAGGGGGAGGTGGTGGAGAATGAAGTGGGGGAGGGAGGCGATGGTGGAGGGGAATGAAGAGGAGGTGGTACGGGGATGGGGAGGGGAATGAAGACGGGGAGGGAGGGAGCGGTGGAGTGGAATGAAGAGTGGAAGGGAGGGGGAGGGAGTGGGAGGGAGGGGGAGGTGGTGGAGAATGAAGTGGCGTATGGATGGGATGGTGGACGGGATTGTGGAGGGGAATGAAGAGGTGGAGGGAGGGGATTGTGGAGGGGAATGAAGAGGTGGAGGGAGGGGGTTGTGGAGGGGAATGAAGAGGTGGAGCGAGGGGGAGGTGGAGTGAAATGAAGAGGGGAGGGAGGGGGTTGTGGAATGGAATGTAGAGGGGGAGGGAGGGGGTTTTAGAGCGGAATGAAGAGGGGGAGGGAGGGGGTGTTAGAGGGGAATGAAGAGGGGGCGGGAGGGGGAGTTAGAGGGGAATGAAGAGTTGGATGGAGGGGGTGTTAGAGGGGAATGAAGAGGGGGATGGAGGGGGTGTTAGAGGGGAATGAAGAGAGGGAGGGAGGGGGTTGTGGAGGGGAATGAAGAGGTGGAGGGAGGGGGAGGTGGAGTGGAATGAAGAGGGGAGGGAGGGGGTGGTGGATGGGAATGTAGAGGGGAAGTGAGGGGGTGGTGGAGCGGAATGAAAAATGGGAGGGAGGGGGTGTTAGAGGGGAATGAAGAGGGGGAGGGAGGGGGTGTTAGAGGGGAATGAAGAGGGGGATGGAGGGGGTGTTAGAGGGGAATGAAGAGGGGGAGGGCGCGGGTGGTGGAGAGGAAAGAACAGGGGGAGGGAGGGGAGGTGGAGGGGTATGAAAAGTGGAAGGGAGGGGGTGGTGGAGGAGAATGAAGAGGGGGAAGGAGGGGGTGGTTGAGGGGAATGAAGAGGGGGAGGGTGGGGGAGGTGGTGAAGAATGAAGACGGGGAGGGAGGGAGCGGTGGAGTGGAATGAAGAGGGGAGGGGAGGGGTAGGTGGAGGTGAATGATAAGGGGGAGGGAGGAGGAGGGGGTGGGGAATGAAGAGGGGAAGGGAGGGGGAGGGAGTGGGAGGGAGGGGGAGGTGGTGAAGAATGAAGTGGCGGATGGAGGGGATGGTGGAGGGGATTGTGGGGGGGGAATGTGGAGGGGATGGTGGAGGGGATTGTGGGGGGGAATGAAGAGGGGGAGGGAGGGGTTGGTGGAGGGCAATGACGAGGGGGAGGGAGAGGGTGGTGGAGTGGAATGAAGAGGGGAGGGAGGTGGCGGTAGAGGGGAATGAAGTGGGGGAGGGAGGGGGAGGTGGTGAAGAATGAAGAGGGGGAGGGGGGGTGTTAGAGGGTAATGAAGAGGGGGAGGGAGGGGGTTGTGGTGGGGAATGAAGAGGTGGAGGGAGGGGGAGGTGGAGTGGAATGAAGAGGGGAGGGAGGGGGTGTTGGATGGGAATGTAGAGGGGAAGTGAGGAGGTGGTGGAGCGGAATGTAAAGGGGGAGGGAGGGGGTGTTAGAGGGGAATAAAGAGGGGGAGGGCGGGGGTGGTGGAGAGGAAAGAACAGGGGGAGGGAGGGGAGGTGGAGGGGTATGAAAAGTGGAAGGGAGGGGGTGGTGGCGGAGAATGAAGAGGGAGAGGGAGGTGGATGGGAATGAAGATGGGGAGGGAGGGGTCGGTGGAGTGGAATGAAGAGGGGGAGGGAGGAGTAGGTGAACGTGAATGAAGAGGGGGAAGATGGAGGACCGGGAGGGGAATGAAGAGGGGGAGGGATTGGGAGGTGGAGGGGAATGAAGAGGGGAAGGGAGCGGGAGGTTTTTGGGAATGAAGAGGGGAAGGCAGGAGGTGGTGGAGGAGAATGAAGAGGGGAAGGGAGGGCGTGATAGAGGGGAATGAAGAGGGGGAGGGAGCGGGAGGAGGTGAAGTCTGAAGGGGGAGGGAGGGGATGGTTGAGGGGAATGAAGAGGGGAATGGAGGGGATGGTGGAGGGGAATGAAGAGGGGAGAAATGGGGAGGTGGAGTGGTATGAAGAGGGGAGGGAGGGGGTGTTGGATGGGAATGAAGAGGGGGAGGGAGAGGGAGGTGGAGGGGAATGAAGAGGGGAATGGAGGGGTGGTGGAGGCGAATGAAGAGGGGAGGGAGTGGGAGGTGGATGGGAATGAAGAGGGGGAGGGAGGGGGAGTTGGATGGGAATGAAGATGGGGAGAAAAGGGGCATGTGGAGGGGAATGAAGAGGGGGAGGGTGGATTGGTGGATGGGAATGAAGAGGGGGATGGAGGGGGAGGGGGAGGTGAATGAAGAGGGGGATTGAGGAGGAGGGGGAGGGGAATGAAGAGGGGGAGAGAGGGGGAGGAGAATGAAGAGTGGGAAGGAGGGGGAGGGGAATGAAGAGGTGGAGGGAGGGGGAAGTGGTGAAGAATGAAATGGGGAGGGAGGGAATGGTGGAGGGGAATGAAGAGGGGGAGGGAGGGGTTGGTGGAGGGCAATGAAGAGGGGGAGGGAGGGGGAGGGGGAGGGGAATGAAGGGGGAGGGAGGGGGTGGTGGAGTGGAATGAAGAGGGGGAGGGACGGGTAGGCGGAGGTGAATGAAGAGGGGGTGGGAGCGGGAGGGGAATGAAGAGGGGAGGGAGGGAGGGGGAGGGGAATGAAGAGGGCGAGGGCGGCGGAGGTGGATGGGAATGAAAAAGGGGAGGGAGGGGGAGGTGGGGTGGAAGAAAGAGGGGGAGGGAGGGGGTGGTGTAGTGGAATGAAGAGTGGGAGGGAGGGGGAGGGGGAGGGGAATGAAGAGGGGGAGGGTGGAGGTGGAGTAGTGGAATGAAGAGGGGGAGGGAGGAGGAGAGGGAGGGGAATGAAGAGGGGGAGAGAGAGGGAGGGGAATGAAGAGTGGGAGGGAGGGGGAGGGGAATGAAGAGGGGGAGGGAGGGGGAGGTGGTGAAGAATGAAGTGGGGGAGGGAGGGGATGGTGGAGGGGAATGAAGAGGGGGAGGGATTGGGAGGTGGAGGGGAATGAAGAGGGGAAGGGAGCGGGAGGTTTTTGGGAATGAAGAGGGGAAGGCAGGGGGTGGTGGAGGAGAATGAAGAGGGGAAGGGAGGGCGTGATAGAGGGGAATGAAGAGGGGGAGGGAGCGGGAGGAGGTGAAGTCTGAAGGGGGAGGGAGGGGATGGTTGAGGGGAATGAAGAGGGGAATGGAGGGGATGGTGGAGGGGAATGAAGAGGGGAGAAATGGGGAGGTGGAGTGGTATGAAGAGGGGAGGGAGGGGGTGTTGGATGGGAATGAAGAGGGGGAGGGAGAGGGAGGTGGAGGGGAATGAAGAGGGGAATGGAGGGGTGGTGGAGGCGAATGAAGAGGGGAGGGAGTGGGAGGTGGATGGGAATGAAGAGGGGGAGGGAGGGGGAGTTGGATGGGAATGAAGATGGGGAGAAAAGGGGCATGTGGAGGGGAATGAAGAGGGGGAGGGTGGATTGGTGGATGGGAATGAAGAGGGCGATGGAGGGGGAGGGGGAGGTGAATGAAGAGGGGGATTGAGGAGGAGGGGGAGGGGAATGAAGAGGGGGAGAGAGGGGGAGGAGAATGAAGAGTGGGAAGGAGGGGGAGGGGAATGAAGAGGTGGAGGGAGGGGGAAGTGGTGAAGAATGAAATGGGGGAGGCAGGGAATGGTGGAGGGGAATGAAGAGGGGGAGGGAGGGGTTGATGGAGGGCAATGAAGAGGGGGAGGGAGGGGGAGGGGGAGGGGAATGAAGGGGGCAGGGAGGGGGTGGTGGAGTGGAATGAAGAGGGGGAGGGACGGGTAGGCGGAGGTGAATGAAGAGGGGGTGGGAGCGGGAGGGGAATGAAGAGGGGAGGGAGGGAGGGGGAGGGGAATGAAGAGGGCGAGGGCGGCGGAGGTGGATGGGAATGAAAAAGGGGAGGGAGGGGGAGGTGGGGTGGAAGAAAGAGGGGGAGGGAGGGGGTGGTGTAGTGGAATGAAGAGTGGGAGGGAGGGGGAGGGGGAGGCGAATGAAGAGGGGGAGGGAAAGGGTGGTGGAGGGGAATGAAGAGGGGGAGGGTGGGGGTGGAGTAGTGGAATGAAGAGGGGGAGGGAGGAGGAGGGGGAGGGGAATGAAGAGGAGGAGAGAGGGGGAGGGGAATGAAGAGTGGGAGGGAGGGGGAGGGGAATGAAGAGGGGGAGGGAGGGGGAGGTGGTGAAGAATGAAGTGGGGGAGGGAGGGGATGGTGGAGGGGAATGAAGAGGGGGAGGGAGGGGGTGGTGGAGTGGAATGAAGAGGGGGAGGGAGGGGGAAGGTAGAGGTGAATGATGAGTGGTAGGGAGGAGGAGTGGGAGGGGAATGAAGAGGGGGAGGGAGGGGCAGGTGGTGAAGAATGAAGTGGGGGAGGGAGGGGATGGTGGAGGGGAATGAACAGCGGTTGGTACGGGGAATGGGATGGGAATGAAGAGGGGGAGGGTGGGGGTGGTGGAGTGGAATGAAGAGGGTGAGGGAGGGTGAAGTTGGAGGTGAATGAAGAGGGGGTGGTACGGGGAAGGGGAGGGGAATGAAGAGGGGAGGAAGGGGGTGGTGGAGTGGAATGAAGAGGGGGAGGGAGGGGAATGAAGAGGGGGAGGGAGAGGGAGGGTGGGGGAGGTGGTGAAGAATGAAGTGGGGGAGGGAGTGGATGGTGGAGGGGTATGAAGAGGGGGAGGGAGGGGCTGGTGGAGGGCAATGAAGAGGGGGAGGGAGGGGTAGGTGCAGGTGAATGAAGAGGGGGATGGAGGAGGAGGGCGAGGGGAATGAAGAGGGGAAGGCAGGGGGAGGGGAATGAAGAGGGGAGGGAGGGGGAGGGGAATGATGAGGGCGTGGGAGGGGAGGTGGATGGGAATGAAAAGGGGGAGGGTGGGGGGAGTTGGAGGGGAATGAAGAGGGGGAGGTAGGGAGAGGTGGCTGGGAATGAAGAGGGTGTGGGAGGGGGTGGTGGAGTGGAATGAAGAGTGGGCGGGAGTGGGAGGTGTAGTGGAATGAAGAGTGGGAGGGAGGGGGAGGGACGGGGTGGTGGATGGGAATGAAGTGGTGGAGGGAGCGGGATGGGGAGGGGAATGAAGAGGGGGAGCGAGGGGGAGGGGAATGAAGAGGGGGGAGGGGTTGACGAATGAAGCGGGGAAGGGAAAGGGTGGTGGATGGGAATGAAGAGGGGGAGGGAGGGGGTGGTGGAGTGGAATAAAGAGGGGGAGGGTGGGGGTGGTGTAGTGGAATGAAGAGGGGGAGGGAGGGGTAGGTGGAGGTGAATGAAGAGGGGGAGGGAGGAGGAGGGGGAGGGGAATGAAGAGGGGGTGAGAGGGGGAGGAGAATGAAGAGTCGGAGGGAGGGGGAGGAGAATGAAGAGTAGGAGGGTGGGGGAGGGGAATGAAGAGTAGGAGGGAGGGGTTGGTGGAGGGCAATGAAGAGGGGGAGGTACGGGGAGGGGGAGGGGAATCAAGAGGGGAGGGTGGGGGTGGTGGAGTGGAATGAAGAGGGGGAGGGAGGGGTAGGTGGAGGTGAATGAAGAGTGGGAGGGAGGAGGAGGGGGAGGGGAATGAAGAGGGGAAGGAGTGGGAGGTGGTGAAGAATGAAGTGGGGAGGGAGGGGATGCTGGAGGGGAATGAAGAGGGGTGGTACGAGGAAGGGGAGGGGAATGAAGAGGGGGAGGGAGGGGGTGGTGGAGTGGAATGAAGAGGGGGAGGGAGGGGGTAGGTGGAGGTGAAAGAAGAGTGGGAGGGAGGAGGAGGGGGAGGGAGGGGGAGGGTGGGGGTGGTGGAGGGGAATGAAGAGGGGTTGGGAGGAGGAGGGGAGGTGAATGAAGAGGGGGAGGGAGGGGATGGTGGAGGGGATTGAATAGGGGGAGGGGGGTGGAGTGGAATGAAGAGGGGGGGGAGGGGGTGGTGGAGGGGAATGAAGAGGAGTGGGAGGGGGTGGTGGAGGGGATTGAATAGGGGAGGGGGTGGAGTGGAATGAAGAGGGGGAGGGAGGGGGTGGTGGAGGGGAATGAAGAGGGGTGGGAGGGGGTGGTGGAGGGGAATGAAGAGGCAGAGGGAGGGGATGGCGGATGGGAATGATGAGGGGGAGGGATGGGGACGTGGAGGGGAATGAAGAGGGGGAGGGAGGGGCTGGTGGTTGGGAATGAAGAGGGGGAAGGATGGGGAGGTGGAGGGGAATTAAGAGGGGAAGGAGGGGGAGGTGGAGGGCACTGAAGAGGGGGAAGGAGGGGGAGGTGGAAGGGAATGAAGAGGGGGAGGTAGGGGATGGTGGAATGGAATGAAGAGGGGGTGGAAGGGGGTGGTGGAGGGGAATGAAGATTGGGAGGTGGATTGGAATGAAGAGTGGGATGGAGGGGCATGTGGAGGGGAATGAAGAGGGAGAGGGAGGGGAAGGGGGAAGCGAATGAAGAGGGGGAGGGAGGGGGTGGTGGCGGGGCTTGAAGAGGGGAAGGTAGGGGTTGGTGGAGTGGAATGCAGAGGGGGAGGGAGGGGGTTGTGGAGGGGAATGAAGAGGGGGTGGGAGGGGGATGTGGAGTGGAATGAATTGTGTGAGGGAGGGAGAGGGAGGGGGTGGTGGATGGGAATGAAGAGGGGGAGGGAGGCGGATGTTTAAGGGAATGAAGAGGGGGAGGGAGGGGGTGGTGGTGTGTAATGAAGAGGGGGAAGGAGAGTTTGTTGGAGGGGAATGAAGAGGGGAGGGAGGGGTAGGTGGAGGGGAATGAAGAGGGGGAGGGAGGGGGAGGTGGTGACGAATGAAGAGGGGGAGGGAGGGGATGGTGGAGGGGATTGAATAGGGGGAGGGGGGGTGGAGTGGAATGAAGAGGGAAGGGAGGGGGTGGTACAGTGGAATGAAGAGGGAAGGGAGGGGGTGGTACAGCGGAATGAAGAGGGGGAGGGAGGGGGAGGTGGTGAAGAATGAAGAGGGGGAGGGAGGGGATGGCGGATGGGAATGATGAGGGGGAGGGATGGGGACGTGGAGGGGAATGAAGAGGGGGAGGGAGGGGCTGGTGGAGGGGAATGAAGAGGAGGAGGGAGTGGGTGGTGGAGTGGAATGAAGAGGGGGAGGAAGGTGGTGGTGGAGTGTAATGAAGAGGGGGTGGGAGGGGGATGTGGAGGGGAATGAAGAGGGGGTGGGAGGGTGAGGTGGGGGGGAAATGAAGAGGGGGAGGGAGGGGGAGGTGGAGGGGAATTAAGAGGGGGAGGGAGTGGGAGGAGTAGGGGAAAGAGGAGGGAAAATGAGGGGTGGTGGAGGGGCAAGATAATGTGGAGGGAAGGTGTGGTGGATGGGAATGAAGAGGGGGAGGGAGGCGGATGTGGATGGGAATGAAGAGGGGGAGGGAGTGGTTGGTGGAGGGGAATGATGAGGGGAGGGAGGGGTAGGTGGAGGGGAATGAAGAGGGGAGGGAGGAGGAGGGGGAGGGTAATGAAGATGGGAGGACGGAGTGGGAGAGGGGAATGAAGAGGGGTGGGAGGGGGAGGTGGTGAAGAATGAAGAGGGGGAGGGAGGGGGAGGTGGAGGGGAACGAAGAGGGGGAGGGAGGGGGAGGTGGAGGGGAAAGAAGAGGGGGAGGGAGGGGGAGGTGGAGGGGAATGAAAAGAGGGAGGGAGGGGGACGTGGATGGGAATGATGAGGGGGAGGGAGGGGTTGGTGGATGGGAATGAAAATGGGGAGGCAGGAGGTGGTGGATGGGAATGAAGAGGGGGGGAGTGGGAGGTGGAGGGGAATGAAGAGGGGTAGGGAGTGGGAGGTGGAAGGGAATGAAGAGGGGGAGGGAGGTGGAGGGGAATGAAGAGGGGAGGGAGGGGGAGGTGGAGGGGAATGAACAGGGGGAGGGTAGGGGAGGTGTATGGGAATGAAGATGTGGAGGGCGGGGGAGGTGGAGGGGAATGAAAAGGGGTAGGGAGGGGAGGTGGAGGAGAATGAAGAGGGGGAGGGTGGGGGTGGTTGAGGGGTATGAAGAGGGGGAGGGAGGGGGATGTGGTGACGAATGAAGAGGGGGAGGGATGTGGTGTCAGAGGGGAATGAAGAGTGGGAGGGTGGGGTTGGTTGATGGGAATGAAGAGGGGGAGGGAGGGGGAGGTGGAATGGGATGAAGAGGGGGAGGGAGGGGGTTGTGGATGGGAATGAAGAGGGGGAGGGAGTGGGAGGTGGAGGGGAATGAAGAGGGGGAGGGATGGAATGGTGGATGGGAATGAAGAGGGGGAGGGAGGGTGTGGTGGATGGGAATGATGAGGGGGAGGGAGTGGGAGGTGGAGGGGAATGAAGAGGGGGAGGGAGTGGGAGGTGGAGGGGAATGAAGAGGGGGAGGGAGTGGGAGGTGGAGGGGAATGAAGAGGGGGAGGGAGTGGGAGGTGGACGGGAATGAAGAGCGGGAGGGAGTGGGAGGTGGACGGGAATGAAGAGGGGGAGGGAGTGGGAGGTGGATGGGAATGAAGATGGGGAGGGTGGGGGAGGTGGACGGGAATTAAGAGGGGGACAGAGGGGGAGGTGGAGAGGAATGAAGAGGGGGAGGGAGGGGTTGGTGGAGGGGAATGATGAGGGGAGGGAGGGGTGGTGGAGTGGAATGAAGAGGGGAGGACGGGGTGGGAGAGGGGAATGAAGAGGGGTGGGAGGGGGTGGTGGAGGGAAATGAAGAGGAGGAGGGAGGGGAGGTGGTGAAGAATGAAGAGGGGGAGGGAGGGGGTTGTGGAGGGGAATGAAGAGGAGTGGGAGGGGGTGGTGGAGGGGAATGAAGAGGCGGAGGGAGGGGGAGGTGGTGAAGAATGAAGTGGGGAAGGAGGGGGTGGTGGAGGGGAATGAAGAGTGGTGGGAGGGGGTGGTGGAGGGGAATGAAGAGGCGGAGGGAGGGGATGGCGGATGGGAATGATGAGGGGGAGGGAGTGGGTGGTGGAGTGGAATGAAGAGGGTGTGGGAAGGGGTGGTGAAGGGGAATGAAGAGTGGGAGGGAGGGGGAGGTGGAGGCGAATTAAGAGGGGAGGGGAATGAAGAGGGGGAGGGAGTGGGAGTAGGATGGGAATGAAGATAGGGAGGGAGGGGCAGGTGGAGGAGGGTATGAAGATGGGGATGGAGGGGCAGGTGGACGGGATTGAAGAGGGGGAGGGAGGGGGAGGTTGGGTCGAATGAGGAGGGGGAGAGAGGGTATGTCAGAAGGGTAATGAAGAGTGGGAGGGTGGGGTTGGTGGATGGGAATGAAGAGGGGGAGGGAGGGGGAGGTGGAGTGGAATGAAGTGGGAGAGGAAGGGGGTTGTGGATGGGAATGAAGAGGGGGAGGGATGGGGTGGTGGATGGGAATGAAGAGGGGGAGGGAGGGTGAGGTGGAGGGGAATGAAAAGGGGGAGGGAGGGGGTTGTGGATGGGAATGAAGAGGGGGAGGGATGGGGTGGTGGATGGGAATGAAGAGGGGGAGGGAGGGGGAGGTGGAGGGGAATGACGAGGGGGAGGGAGGGGTTGGTGGATGGGAATGAAGAGGGGGAGGGAGTGGGAGGTGGAGGGGAATGAAGAGGGGGAGGGAGTGGGAGGTGGAGGGGAATGAAGAGGGAGAGGGAAGGGGAGGTGGAGGGGAATTAAGAGGGGGAGGGAGGGGGAGGTGGAGGGGAATGAACAGGGGGAGGGAGAGGGAGGTGGATGGGAATGAAAATGGGGAGGGTGGGGGAGGTGGAGGGGAATTAAAAGGGGTAGGGAGAGGAGGTGGAGGAGAATGAAGGGGGAGAGGGAAGGGGAGGTGGATGGGAATGAAGATGGGGAGGGTGGGGGAGGTGGAGGGGAATTAAAAGGGGTAGGGAGAGGAGGTGGAGGAGAATGAAGGGGTTGAGGGAAGGGGAGGTGGAGGGGAATGAAGAGGGGGAGGGAGTGGGAGGTGGAGGGGAATGAAGAGGGAGAGGGAAGGGGAGGTGGAGGGGAATGAAGAGAGGTAGGGAGCGGGAGGTGGAGGAGAATGAAGAGGGGGAGGGAGGGGGAGGTGGTGACGAATGAAGAGGTGGGGGGAGTGGTTGTCAGAGGGGAATGAAGAGTCGGAGGGTGGGGTTGGTTGATGGGAATGAAGAGGGGGAGGAAGGGGAGGTGGAGTGGAATGAAGAGGGGGAGGGAGGGGGTTGTGGAGTGAGGTAGGGCAGTGTCTGAGGGGAGTGGATTGGGGGTGTGTGGTAGGGGAGGCCAGTGAGGAGGTGGAGGGAAGGGGAGTGACGTGGGGAGGGAGAGAGGCGGTGGCGTAGGGGAGCTGGGTAGGGGAGGGCAGTGAGGAGCAGAAGGAAGGGGAGTAGGGGAGGGGAGTGGGGGAGGGGAGTGCACTGAGGAGGTGAAGAGAAGGGGAGTGGGGGAGGGTATTTGGTTCGGAGAGTTGGGGAGCAGTAGTTGGGTAGGGGAGTGTGTTACGGAAGTGGTGTCGGGGAGTGGGGTAGGGGAGTGTAATAGCGGAGTGGGGTAGGGTAGTAGGGGGGCGAGTGGGGTAGGGGTGTGGGCGAGGCATGTGGGGTCGTGGAGTGGGGTAGGGGAGTGGGGTCGTCGAGTGGGGTAGGGGAGTGGGGTAGGGGAGTGGGGGATTGGAGTGAGGTATGGCAGTGGGGAAGGGGAGTGGGGGAGGGGAGTGTTGGAGGGGAGTGGGGAAGGGGAGTGGGGGAGGGGAGTGGGGGAGGGGAGTGAGGGAGGGGAGTGGGGGAGGGGAGTTGGGGAGGGGAGTTGGGGAGGGGAGTTGGGGAGGGGAATGGTGTAGGGGAGTGAGGGAAAGGAGTTGGGGAGGGGAGTTGGGGTGTTGTGGATGGGAGTTGTGGAGGGGAGTTGGGGAGTGTAGTGGGGTATGGGAGTTGGTGAAGTGAGTGGGTGAGGAAAGTTGGGGAGGGGAGTTGGGGAGGGGTGTGTATTAAGTGAGTGGGGGAGGGGAGGGAGGTAGGGGAGTGGGTTAGGGGAGTGGGTTTCGGGGAGTGGGTTTCTGGGAGTGGGTTTCGGGGAGTGGGTTTCGGGGAGTGGGTTTAGGGGAGTGGGGTAGGGGAGTGGGGTAGGGGAGTGGGGTAGGGGAGTGGGGTAGGGGAGTGGGGTGGTGGAGGGCAGTGATGAGGTGGAATGAAGGGGAGTGGCCTAGGGAGTGGGGGAGGGCAGTGCCGTAGGGGAGTTGGGGAGGGCAGTGCCGTAGGGGAGATGGAGAGGGGAGGGCAGTGAGGAGGAGAAGGGGTGTAGGGGAGGTGAGTGGGGAGGGAAGTGAGTTAGGGGAGTGGGGTAGGGGAGTGGGATGTAGAGTAGGATAGCGGTGTGGAGTCGGGGAGCGCAGTGAGGATGTGGAGGGAAGGGAAGAGGGGTAGTGGAGTGCTGGAGGTTTGTGATTTAGGGGAGTGGGGCAGGGGAGTGGGACAGGGGAGTTGGGTAGGGGAGTTGGGTAGGGGAGTTGGGTAGGGGAGCGCAGTGAGGAGGTGGAGGGAAGGGGAGAGAGGGAGGGGAGTGGGTGAGGTAAGTGGGGTAGGGGTGTTGGGTACTGGAGTGCAGTGAGAAGGTGGAGAGTATGTGAGTGGGGCAGGCGAGTGGGGGAGGGGAGTGGGGCAGGGGAGTGTGGTAGAGTAGGGCACTGAGGAGGTGGAGGTAAGCTGAGTGGGGTAGGGGAGTGGGGCAGGGGAGTGGGGCAGGGGAGTGGGGGAGGGGAGTGGGGGAGGGGATTTGGGGAGGGGATTTGGGGAGGGGATTTGGGGAGGGGATTTGGGGAGGGGAATGGTGTAGGGGAGTGAGGGAAAGGAGTTGGGGAGGGGAGTTGGGGTAGGGGAGTGAGGGAGGGGTGTTGTGGATGGGAGTTTGGGAGGGGAGTTGGGGAGTGGAGTGGGGTATGGGATTTGGTGAGGGGAGTGGGTGAGGAAAGTTGGGGAGGGGAGTTGGGGAGGGGTGTGTATTAAGTGAGTGGGGTAGGGGCGTGGGGGAGGGGAGTGAGGTAGGGGAGTGGGTTTCGGGGAGTGGGTTTCGGGGAGTGGGTTTCGGGGAGTGGGGTAGGGGAGTGGGGTAGGGGAGTGGGGTAGGGGAGTGGGGGATTGGAGTGAGGTATGGCAGTGGGGAAGGGGAGTGGGGTGGTGGAGGGCAGTGATGAGGTGGAATGAAGGGGAGTGACCTAGGGAGTGCGGGAGGGCAGTGCCGTAGGGGAGTTGGGGAGCGCAGTGCCGTAGGCGGGTTGGGGAGGGGAGTGGGATGTAGAGTAGGATAGCGGTGTGGAGTCGGGGGTGGGGGGAGGGGGTGGGGGTGGGGGGAGGGGGTGGGGGTGGGGGGTGGTGGTGGGGGGAGCGGGGTGTGGGGGAGGGGCGTGGGGGAGGGGAGTGGGGGAGGGGCGTGGGTGAGAGGCGTGGAGGATGGGCGTGGAGGATGGGCGTGGGGGATGGGCGTGGGGAGGGGAGTGGGGGAGGGGAGTGGGGGAGGGTATTGAGGTAGTGGAATGGGGGAGGGGAGTGGAGGAGGGGAGTGGGTTGGGATAGAGGGTCGGGGAGTGGAGATGGGGAGTGGGGGTGCAGAGTGGTGTCAGGGAGTTGGATAGGGGAGGGCAGTGAGGAGATGGAGGGGAGGGGAGTTGGAGATGGAAGTGGGGTAGGGGAGTGGGGGAGGGGAGTGGGGGAGGGGAGTGGGGGAGGGGAGTGGGGGAAGGGAGTGGGGAAGGGAGTGGGGGAGGGGTGAGGGGGAGGGGAGCGGGGGTGGGGAGCGCAGTGAGGAGGTGGAGGAATGGGGAGTCAGGCAGGGGAGTGGGGTGGGGGAGGGCAGTGAGGATTTGGCGGGAAGGGGAGTGGGGGAGGGTAATGGGGGAGGGGTGAGGGTTTAGGTGAGTGGGGTAGGGGAGCGGGGTAGGGGAGCGGGGTAGGAGAGCGAGGTAGGGGAGTGAGGTACGGGAGTGAGGTAGATGTATGGCGGAGGGGATTGTGGTAGTGGAATGGGGGAAGGGAGTGGGTTAGGGGAGTGAGGTAGGGTATGGGGGGCGGTAACTGGGGGAGTGGAGTGAGGTAGGGCAGTGTTAGAGGGGAGTGGAGTGGGGGTGTGGGGTAGGGGAGGGCAGTGAGGAGGTGGAGGATAGCGGAGCGACGTGGGGATGGAGAGAGGCGGTGGCGTAGGGGAACTGGGTAGGGGAGGGCAGTGAGGAGCATAAGGAAGGGGAGTAGGGGAAGGGGAGTGGGGGAGGGGAATGCAGTGAGGAGATGAAGAGAAGGGGAGTGGGGGAGGGCATTGGGGTCGGAGAGTTGGGGAGCAGTAGTTGGGTAGCGGAGTGGGTTACGGATGTGCTTTCGGGGTGTGGGGTAGGGGAGTGTAGTAGCGGAGTGGGGCAGGGTAGTAGGGGGCGAGTGGGGTAGGGGTGTGGGGGAGGCTTGTGGGGTCGTGGAGTGGGGAAGGGGAGTGGGGTCGTGGAGTGGGGAAGGGGAGTGGGGAAGGGGAGTGGGGAAGGGGAGTGGGGAAGGGGAGTGGGGAAGGGAGGGCAGTGAAGAGGTGCTGGGAAACAGAGAGGTGGACGGGAGTGGGGGAGTGGTGGGGTATGGGAGTGGGGTAGGGGAATGGGGAAGGGAAACGGGGTAGTGGAGTTGGGGAGGGGAGTTGTAGACGGGAGTTGGGGAGGGGAGTTGGGGAGGGGAGTTGGGGAGGGGAGTGGGGGAGGGGAGTGGGGGAGGGGAGTGGGGGATCGGATGTGGTAGCGGAGGGCAGTGAGGAGGTGCAGGGAAGCGGAGTGGGGGAGGGGAGGGGAGTGAGGAGGTGCAGGGGAGTGGAGGGGAGTGAGGGAGGGTAGTTGGGGAGGGGTGGGGTCGGGGTTTGGGGTAGGGGAGTGGGGGAGGGATGTGAGGGAGGGGAGTGGGGTAGGAGAGTGGGGTAGGGGAGTGGGTTAGGGGAGTGGGGTAGGGGAGTGGGGTAGGGGAGTGGGTGAGGGGAGTGGGTGAGGGGAGTGGGGGAGGGGAGTGGGGGAGGGGAGTGGGGGAGGGGAGTGGGGGAGGGGATTGGCGGTGGGGAGTGGGGGAAGGGAGTGGGGATTGTTTGTGATGTAGGGGAGCGGGGGGAGTGGATTGGGGAGGGGAGTTAGCGAGTGGGGTGCGGGAGGGGAGTTGGGGAGGGGAGTTGGGGAGGGGAGTTGGGGAGGGGAGTTGGGGAGGGGAATGGTGTAGGGGGTGAGGGAAAGGGGTTGGGGAGGGGAGTTGGGGTAGGGGAGTGAGGGAGGGGTGTTGTGGAGGGGTGTTGTGGAGGGGTGTTGTGGAGGGGTGTTGGGGAGGGGTGTTGGGGAGGGGAGTTGGGGAGGGGAGTTGGGGAGGGGAGTTGGGGAGGGGAGTTGGGGAGGGGAGTTGAGGAGGGGAGTTGGGGAGGGGAGTGGGGGAGGGGAGTGGGGGAGGTGAGTGGGGGAGGTGAGTGGGGGAGGTGAGTGGGGTAGGGGACTGGGGTAGGAGAGTGGGGTAGGAGAGTGGGGTAGGAGAGTGGGGGAGGGGAGTTGAGGCAGGGATTGGGGGAGCAGAGTGGTTGAGGGGAGTTGCGGAGAGGAGAGGGGGAGGGGTGTGGGGTAGAGGAATGGGGAGGGCAGTGGGGGGAGTCGGGGAACGTAGTTGCGAAGGGGACTTTGGGAGGGCATGGGGGATGGGGGTGGGGAAGGGGAGTTGGGGACTGGAGTGGGGGAGTTGATTGCGGACGGGGAGTTGGGGAGGTGAGTGGTGGAGGGGAGTTGGGGACTGGAGTGGGGGAGGGGAGTGGGGTAGGGGTGTGTGGGAGAGGTGTTGAGGAGGGTGTGGGGGAGGGGTGTGAGGGAGGGGAGTGAGGGAGGGGTGTGAGGGAGGGGAGTGAGGGAGGGGAGTGAGGGAGGGGAGTGAGGGAGGGGAATGGGTAGCGGAGGGGGAGGGGGAGAGGAGTGGGTTGGGGAGTGGCGGAGGGGAGTTGGGGAGGGGAGTTGGGGAGGGTAGTAGTGGAGGGGATTGGGGAGTGGCTGAGGGGAGGTGGGGAGGGTAGTAGTGAAGGTGTTTGGGGGTGGGGAGTGGGGTAGGGGAGTGGGGATTGGTTGTGATGTAGGGGAGTGGGGGAGGGGAGTGGGGGAGGGGAGTGGGGGAGGGGAGTGGGGGATCGGAGTGTGGTATCGGAGGGCAGTGATGAGGTGCAGGGAAGTGGAGTGGGGGAGGGGAGGGGAGTGAGGAGATGCAGGGGAGGGGAGGGGAGTGGGGGAGGGGAGTGGGGAAGGGGAGTGAGGGAGGGTAGTTGGGGAGGGGGTGGGGTCGGGGTTTGGGGTAGCGGAGTGGGGGAGGGATGTGAGGGAGGGTAGTGGGGTAGGGTAGTGTGGTAGGGGAGTGGGGGAGGGGAGTAGGGGAGGGGAGTAGGGGAGGGGAGTGGAGGAGTGGAGTGGAGGAGGTGAGTGGGTTGGGGTAGTGGCGTAGGGGAGTGGCGTAGGGGAGTTGAGATGGGGAGTGGAGATGGGGAGTGGAGATGGGGAGTGGAGATGGGGAGTGGGGGTTAAGAGTGGTGTCAGGGAGTTGGGTAGGGAGGGCAGTGAGGAGATGGAGGGGATGGGAGTTGGGGAGGGGAGTTGGAAAGGGGAGATGGAAAGGGAAGTGGGGTAGGGGAGTCGGGAGGGGAGTCGGGTAGGGGAGTCGGGTAGGGGAGTCGGGGAGGGGAATGGAGTCGGTGAGGGGAGTGGAGTCGGGGAGGGGAATGGAGTCGGGGAGGGGAGTGGAGTCGGGGAGGGGAGTGGAGTGGGATAGGGGTGTGGGATATGGGAGTGGGGGAGGGGAGTGGGGGAGGGGAGTGGGGGAGGGCAGTGGGGGAGGGGTGAGGGGAGTGGGGGAGGAGAGTGGGGGAGAGTGGGGGAGGAGAGTGGGGAGGAGAGTGGGGGAGGGAGTGGGGAGGGAGTGGGGAGGGGAGTGGGGAGGGGAGTGGGGGAGGGGAGTGGGGAGGGGGAGGGGAGGGGGAGGGTGATGGTGAGGGGTGAGGGGGAGGGGAGTTGGGGAGGTGAGTTGGGGAGGTGAGTTGGGGAGGTGAGTTGGGGAGGTGAGTTGGGGATGTGTGGTGGGGATGTGTGGTGGGGATGTGAGTGGGGATGTGAGTGGGGATGTGAGTGGGGATGTGAGTGGGGATGTGAGTGGGGTATGGGAATGGTGTAGGGGAGTGGGGTTGGGGTTGGGGAGTGGTGTTGGGGAGTGGGGTATGGGCGTGGGGTAGGGGCGTGGGTAGGGGAGTGGGGTAGGGGAGTGGGGTAGGGGAGTGGGATAGGGGAGTGGGGGGTGTGGGATGGGGGTGTGGGGGGTGGAGTGGGGTGGGGGAGTGGGGCGGGGGAGAGGGGCGGGGGACTGGGGCGGGGGAGAGGGGCGGGGACAGGGGCGGGGGACAGGGGCGGGGGAGTGTGGGAGAGGTGTTGGGGAGGGGAGTGGGGGAGGGGAGTGGGGGAGGGGAGTGGGGGAGGGGTGTGGGGAGGGGAATGGGTAGCGGAGGGGGAGGGGGAGAGGAGTAGGTTGGGGAGTAGCGGAGGGGAGTTGGGGAGGGGAGTTGGGGAGGGGATTGGGGAGTGGCTGAGGGGAGTTGGGGAGGGTAGTAGTGAAGGGGTTTGGGGGTGCGGAGTGGGGTAGGGGGTGGGGATTGGTTGTGATGTAGGGGAGTGGGGGAGGGAGTGGGGGAGGGGAGTGGGGGAGGGTAGTGGGGGATCGGAGTGTGATAGCGGAGGGCAGTGAGGAGGTGCAGGGAAGCGGAGTGGGGGAGGGGAGGGGAGTGAGGAGATGCAGGGGAGGGGAGGGGAGTGGGGAAGGGTAGTGAGGGAGGGTAGTTGGGGAGGGGGTGGGGTCGGGGTTTGGGGTAGGGGAGTGGGGGAGGGATGTGAGGGAGGGATGTGACGGAGGGATGTGAGGGAGGGATGTGAGGGAGGAGAGTGGGGCAGGGGAGTGGTGCAGGGGAGTGGGGCAGGGGAGTGGGGCAGGGGAGTGGGGTCAGGGTGGGCAGTGAAGAGGTGCTGGGAAGCGGAGAGGTGGACGGGAGTGGGGGGAGGTGAGTGGGGGAGGGGAGTGGGGGCGGGGAGTGGGGACGGGGAGTGGGGGCGGGGAGTGGCGAGGGGGAGTGGGGACGGGGAGAGGGGACGGGGAGAGGGGAAGGGGAGTGGGGACAGGGAGTGGGGACGGGGAGTGGGGACGGGGAGTGGGACGCGGACGGGGAGAGGGGACGGAGAGAGGGGGACGGGGAGTGGGGACGGGGAGTGAGGACGGGGAGTGGGGACGGAGAGTGGGGACGGAGAGTGGGGACGGAGAGTGGGGACGGAGATTGGGGACGGGAAGTGAGGAGTGCGGACGGGGAGTGGGGAGTGGGGACGGGGAGTGGGGAGTGGGGAGTGGGGACGGGGAGTGGGGAGTGGGGACGGGGAGTGGGGACGGGGAGTGGGGACGGGGAGTGGGGACGGTGAGAGGGGACGGAGAGTGGGGACGGAGAGAGGGGACGGAGAGTGGGGACGGTGAGTTGCGGTGGGGAAAGGGGGCGGGGAGAGGGGGCGGGGAGTTGGGACGGTTTGTGGGGGCGGGGAGTGTGGGCGAGGAGTGGGGACGGTTAGTGGGGGCGGGGAGTTGGGACGGTTAGTGGGGGCGGGGAGTGGGGGCGGGGAGTGGGGACGGTGGGTGGGGATGGGGGGTGGGGACGGGGGGTGGGGACGGGGAGTGGGGACGGGGAGTGGGGAGTGGGGTCGTTGAGAGGGGACGGGGAGCGGGTAGCGGGGACGGGGAGCGGGGACGGGGTGAGGGGACGGGGTGCGGGGACGGGGAGCGGGGACGGGGAGCGGGGCCGGGGAGCGGGGCCGGGGAGCGGGGCTGGGGAGCGGTGACGGAGAGCGGGGACGGGAGCGGGGACGGGGCGGGACGGGGAGCGGGGACGGTGAGCGGGGAACGAGGAGCGGGAACGAGGAGCGGGAACGAGGAGTGGGGACGGGCAGTGAGTGGGACGGGAGTGGGGACGTGGGGACGGGAGTGGGGACCGGGAGTGGGACGTGGGGACGGGAGTGGGGACGGGGAGTGGGACGTGGGGACGGGGAGTGGGGACGGGGAGTGGGGGCGGGGAGAGGGGGCGGGGAGTGGGGCGGGACGGTTGTGGGGGCGGGTGGAGTGGGGGCGGGGAGTTGGGACGGTGGGTGGGGATGGGGAGTGGGGACGGGGAGTGGGGACGGAGGGACGTGGGGACGGTTATTGGGGCAGGGAGTGGGGACGGTGGTGGACGGTGGGTGAGTACGGTGAGAGGGGACGGAGAGTGGGGACGGTGAGAGGGGACGGCGAGTGGA